>NW_024726362.1:102500-132500 GCF_018991925.1 Homarus americanus
TGGCCAACTAGACATGGTACCAAAGGGTACTGGCCAACTAGACATGGTACCAAAGGGTACTGGCCAACTAGACATGGTACCAAAGGGTACTAGCCAACTAGACATGGTACCAAAGGGTGTACTGCCAACTAGACATGGTACCAAAGGTGTACTGGCCAACTAGACATGGTACCAAAGGGTGTACTGGCCAACTAGACATGGTACCAAAGGGTGTACTGGCCAACCAGACATGGAAAAAGGTGTACTGGCCAACCAGACATGGAGGTACTGGCCAACTAGACATGGTACCAAAGGGTGTACTGGCCAACTAGACATGGTACCAAAGGGTGTACTGGCCAACTAGACATGGTACCAAAGGGTGTACTGGCCAACTAGACATGGTACCAAAGGGTGTACTGGCCAACTAGACATGGTACCAAAGGGTGTACTGGCCAACTAGACATGGTACCAAAGGGTGTACTGGCCAACTAGACATGGTACCAAAGGGTGTACTGCCAACAATGGTACCAAAGGTGTACTAACAGACATGGTACCAAAGGGTGTACTGGCCAACTAGACATGGTACAAAGGGTACTGGCCAACTAGACAGGACCAAAGGGTGTCTGCCAACTAGACATGGTACCAAAGGTGTACTGGCCAACTAGACATGGTACCAAAGGGTGTACTGGCCAACTAGACATGGTACCAAAGGGTGTACTGGCCAACTAGACATGGGTACCAAAGGGTGTACTGGCCAACTAGACATGGTACCAAAGGGTGTACTACCAACTAGACATGGTACCAAAGGTGTCTGGCCAACTAGACATGGAAAAGGTTACTGGCAACAGACATGGTACCAAAGGGTGTACTGGCAACTAGACATGGTACCAAGGGTACTGGCCAACTAGACATGGTACCAAAGGTGTACTGGCCAACTAGACATGGTACAAGGACATGGTACCAAAGGGTGTACTGGCCAACTAGACATGGTACCAAAGGGTGTACTGCCAACTAGACATGGTACCAAAGGGTGTACTGGCCAACTAGACATGGTACCAAAGGTGTACTGCCAACAGACATGGTACCTGTTGGAATAGACATGGTACCAGGGTGTACTGGCCAACTAGACATGGTACCAAAGGGTGTACTGGACAACTAGACATGGTACCAAAGGGTACTGGCCAACTAGACATGGTACCAAAGGGTGTACTGGCCAACTAGACATGGTACCAAAGGGTGTACTGGCCAACCAGACATGGTACCAAAGGGTGTACTGGCCAACCAGACATGGTACCAAAGGGTGTACTGGCCAAAGACATGGTACCAAAGGGTGTACTGCAACTAGACATGGTACCAAAGGGTGTACTGGCCAACTAGACATGGTACCAAAGGTGTACTGGCCAACTAGACACGGTACAAAGGGTGTACTGGCCAACTAGACATGGTACCAAAGGGTGTACTGGCCAACTAGACATGGTACCAAAGGGTGTACTGGCCAACTAGACATGGTACCAAAGGGTACTGGCCAACTAGACATGGTACCAAAGGGTGTACTGGCCAACTAGACATGGTACCAAAGGGTGTACTGGCCAACTAGACATGGTACCAAAGGGTGTACTGGCCAACTAGACATGGTACCAAAGGGTGTACTGGCCAACTAGACATGGTACCAAGTGTACTGCCTACTAGACTTTAAAAAATGCTATGCCAATCAGACATGGTACCAAAGGGTACTCCTATCAGACATGGTCCAAAGGGTGTACTGGCCAACTAGACATGGTACCAAAGGGTGCATTGGCCAACTAGACATGGTACCAAAGGGTGTACTGCCTACTAGACATGCACCAGCAGTCAATCAGAACCTTTCACAATCTATTAGCCAATCAGAGGCTTTCAATAACACGGTCTAAGCTATCAACCAATCAGAAGTCGTCAATAACATAATCGAATATATCAGCCAATCAGAGGCTTTCAATAACACGGTCTAATCTATCAACCAATCAGAAGTCGTCAATAACATAATCGAATATATCAGCCAATCAGAGGCTTTCTATACACACGGTCTAATCTCAGCCAATCAGAAGTCGTCAATAACATAATGGAATATATCAGCCAATCAGAGGCTTTCTATACACACGGTCTAATCTCAGCCAATCAGAAGTCGTCAATAACATAATCGAATATATCAGCCAATCAGAGGCTTTCTATACCAGAACTTCTCTCACATTATAATCAGGTGTGAGAAATATTAGTGAATATTCCCTAAAATATTGTAATTTAATCAAGTAATGATAAACATTGATGAATATTTCTAAAAAAATTAATAATAAATATGGTTGTCATTTTCTCGCTCAAACTTAGACATTTTGAATTGCTATATCTTATTTTATGTTGGATATTTTCATTTACATAATATCCTAACTTAAAATTAATTATTATTTCTTTATTTTGACACGTCGTGGTGTTATGATGATGATATAATGAAGAGATAAGAGTCGATTAACTTATCTCAGAATTTCCCTCCGTAATGTTTAACGTCGTGTGGTGTCTTATATGAATTTCCGAAAGATTAATAAATTTTCTGGATCATTATTTCCCTTTGTTTGTAGATTTTTAATTTTTGTTATTATCTTTATTATAATTTAATAAATATTTGTTAATTATGTTTTTTGTTTTGTATTTATTTAATAGAGAAAACTTCCATGATTCGTTTACTTAGAAATGACAAAAAGATTGATTAATTTTTTTAATAAAATATCGATTATTATTGAAATCAATTTTACTCAGTTATATCAACAAATTTTAATAGAAAAATGTATATTAAATATAAAAAAATATTTATTTATCTACTTTATGAGCTATTTTGACAAATAAAACTTAAATGAGAAATTTGCGCGCTTTATTTTTCTTGAATTTCAAAAATATTTATCAATTCCATATATAAGTATATCTTTTTCGATAAATAAAGAAAATATTTACATATTGTTAAAACTATTATATTCTATTTTTTATGAATAAGTATTGAGTTATTTATATATTATTTATTTATATATTTCTTGCCAATAAAACTCGACAGTTTATAGACCTTATTGTGTGCGGTGAACCGGTGAATCAAGCCCCTGGAGAAACACTTCATCTTAAAGTAACCTATAATTCATGTATATATACTTTAGTGACGTAATAGTGCCACCAGAACATAACACTATTAACCAACAATATATAAACACAACATCACGCAGCTGGTGGACTTAATAACACGGATGATTAGAGATAAACATCACCAAGTTTGTAAGTATAACACTGTGATGATAATGATGGTAGGGGTCCGTATTTTCCCGGACATGTCCTTCATTTAGGTCTCGAAATCTTTATTCAGAAGGAAATTTTTTAAAAGTCCGGAATTTCAGCTTCCATCATTTTCAAAACGGAAAGAAACATGAAACTATAATAACGAGAGAGATAGAGAGGTGGAAATAGTAGAGTATATTATTATTTATTATGGCCTATAATTATAATTTTGTATTTTAGTTCTATTACAACTATTAATTAAATGATGAAAGTATATTATAATTTATTATGGTTTTTTTTTACACTAGAAATTGTTATTCTTGTTCTGTATTTAAGGGATTTTTAGTAATTTTTAACTATTGTCTTCAGTAATTATTATTTTGTGAAGGTTTATAGAGCTGTGGTTAGGTTAGGTTAGGTTAATGTTACCATATTTTAACATTATTTTGTGAAGGTTTATAGAGCTGGGGTTAGGTTAGGTTAATTTTACCATATTTTAACATTATTTTGTGAAGGTTTATAGAGCTGGGGTTAGGTTAGGTTAAATTTACCATATTTTAACATTATTTTGTGAAGGTTTATAGAGCTGTGGTTAGGTTAGGTTAGGTTAATTTTACCATATTTTAACATTATTTTGTGAAGGTTTATAGAGCTGTGGTTAGGTTAGGTTAAATTTACCATATTTTAACATTATTATTTGGATAAGTTTTATAGAGCTGTGGTTAGGTTAGGTTAGGTTACATTTACCATATTTTAACATTATTTTGTGAAGGTTTATAGAGCTGTGGTTGGGTTGGGTTAATTTTACCATATTTTAAATATTTTGTAATATTTTTATAGAGCGTGGTTAGGTTGGGTTGTGTTAATTTTACCATATTTTAACATTATTTTGAGAAGTTTTATAGAGCTGTGGTTGTGTTAGGTTAAATTTACCATATTTTAACATTATTATTTAGTATTGTATATACAGTTGAATTACGTGGATGTTAATTTATCATTACTTTAACATAACTATGGAGTTACTTTAGACAGTGAAGCTTAAATTAACCTCATTTTAACATCATTAATATTTTACAGACTGGAGTTAACCTAAAGTGGAGTTAATGAAGTGTTAACAAGTACACCCTCTGGACAATCCTTCACCCTTACATCATAGCTTCGTAAGTACACAATGATTCAGTTCTAACATCATATAGTCATTATCTGTATTACTTAACGGACTTTGATATAACGAACTAACCTTTCATAGACACGTATAAAAATATAGAGACAGAAAGATTATTATTATTACTTGTTATTTATATATTCAGACGTACAGGATGTCTGTCTGTCTGTCTGTCTGTCTTATGATGTCTGTCTGTCTGTCTGTCTTTATTATTAGTAGTACCAGTGTTGTTATATATTATTATTATTATTGTTATTATTATTATTATTAGATCATAATAATAATAAAATAGAGACAGAGACAATGGTAACAGGCCCCAACACACCTGCCTGTTCCTCTCACCTGTTGAAAGGGGTGACGATAGATAATTACATCTTACCTGAGGGGATTATAGACATTTTAATTAGTTACCTGACGTGAGTTTGATAGGCCAGGTGGATTAAAGATTATTTAATTATATTTAACTTATATCAAGGTGGGGGAGGGGGTGAGTAGGGAGGAAGTGGAGTGAGGGGTGTGAGGGTAAGGGGGGTGAGGGAAGGGAGGGCAGGGGGTGAGGGAGGGCAAGGGGTGAGGGAGGGCAGGGGGTGAGGGAGGGCAAGGGGTGAGGGAGGGCAAGGGGTGAGGGAGGCAGGGGTGAGGGAGGGCAAGGGGTGAGGAGGGCAGGGGTGAGGGAGGGCAGGGGTGAGGAGAGGAAGAATTCTCATAATGGTGTCAAATTTAATTATACTATTTCAGGATTATATTGTGGTTTATGGTGAAGCATATTGTAGTTGTGGTGAAGCATATTGTAGTTGCGGTGGAGCATATTTTAGTTGCGGTGGAGCATATTGTAGTTGTGGTGGAGCATATTGTAGTTGTGGTGAGCATTGTAGTTGTGTGTTATATTGTAGTTGTGGTGGAGCATATTGTAGCGGTGGGAGCAATGTGTGTTGTGGAGCATATTGTGGTGTGTGGCATATTGTGTTGTGGTGGAGCATGGCTGTGGAGCATATTGCAGCGGTGAGCATATTGGTAGTTGTGTGAGCATGTAGTTGCAGGAGCTGTGTTGTGTGAGCATATTTTAGTTGTGAGCATATTGTAGTTGTGGTGGAGCATATTGTAGTTGTGGTGGAGCATATTGTAGTTGTGGTGGAGCAATCTGTAGTTGTGGTGGAGCATATTGTAGTTGTGGTGGAGCATATTCTCTAAAGGTTCTGAGGCAAGTTGTTGTTGTTGTTGTTTTTCTGTCTCTGTTGGTGATTGGAGTTGTAAGAGCTCGTCTGATTGGTTCCTGGAAGCTGTGACGCAAAGGTGGATTCTCATTGGTGGTTTCTTATTATTATTGTTATTGTTATTATTATTATTATTATTATTATTATTGTTATTGTTAGTTGTTATTATTATTATTATATTGTTATTGTTGTTATTATTATTATTATTATTATTATTATTTTTATTATTTTTATTATTATATTATTATTATTATTATTATTATTATTATTATTATTATTTTTATTATTTTTTATTATTATTATTATTATTATTATTATTATTTTTATTTTTATTATTAAAATGCATTGAGGTTAAGGTTAGATGAGGTTAATTTAGGTTCGATTAGTTCAGGTTAAGTTAACTTAGGTTAGCTTAGACTTGGTTAGATTCGGTTAGGTTAGCTTAGATATCACCACGATCAGGTAACTTTGATAGTTTATATAATTAAGTTAGGAAATATTAGGCCAGATAGTTAGTGTGACCAATAATTCGTATATGTTATCTGTGTCAAGGGCCGAGTGTACACGTGAGGCTGGTGTGTGTGTGTGTGTGTGTACGGGGGGGGCGGGGATGTATGTATGTATGTATGTATATATATGTGTGGAGAAGAGATATGTAAAATTGCACTGAAATATTTTATCCTAATACCTGATACTTATTAACCTGGGAGAAATCCTCGCTAATTAAAGGTGTTTTGTATGTATATCTGTCATTTAAATGCAGCTAATGAGGGTAATTATGATGATAAAAATATAAAATGAGGTTTTTAAAATGAGACCAGGTGGTGTTAGTAATGTGATTGGTTTTTGGTCAGGGTCGGTGTACGTAGACAGGCATACATACATACATACATAAACACCTGATCATATACATACATAAACACACATACAGTATATAGCCACTTATACACACACACACACACACACAACTGGTTTGGGTTAATATTGTTTGAGCACCTGTGGATTAGACACCCTCCCTCCCTCCCCCTCAGCTTATGGTCAGGTCAGGTCAACTTGCTAGGTCTCAGGTCAGCTTTGGTTTGGTTGGGTCAGCTATGGGAAGGTTAGGTCAGCTATGGTCAGTTCAGGTCAGCTATATAGTAGTCTAGTCAGGTCAGCTATGGTCTGGTCGATCAGGTCAGCTATGATCTGGTCAGGTCAACTATGATCTAGTTAGGTCAGCTAAGGTCTGCTCAGGTCATGTCTAGTTAGGTCAGGTCAGGTCTTACAGCATATCAGGTCTCTATCGACAAATTTCACATCAAAATTGTCAAACTTTTCCAAACTTTCGACATATTATTTTTATTGACGTCATCATTCACTAAATCTCCTCAAACTTTGACTTACATTACCATTAACGGAATCCCTCTCATTACCGGACTATTTTATGATGAGATGCAAGTTATGTTTATTTGTGGAACCTCTATTTACCGGATTATATAGAGGAAAGTTCTATATATTGAGGGTCCGTTAGTTGTAAAATATCTATTTAATGGACTATATAGAGATTAAGGTCCGATAATGATAATAACAACAACAATAACGTCAATAACAACAACAATAACGTCAATAACAACAACAATAACGTCAATAACAACAACAATAACGTCAATAACAACAACAATAACGTCAATAACAACAACAATAACGTCAATAACAACAACAATAACGTCAATAACAACAACAATAACGTCAATAACAACATCAATAACGTCAATAACAACAATAACGTCAATAACAACAACAATAACGTCAATAACAGTCAATAACTCACCTCACCAATTACCACAACACCTGCCCCTGCCCCCCAAAGTAATTAATATATAATCAAACACTTTCCTTAATTAAATCATAAATCTCATTATTTTTGTCACCTGAGTTATTTTTAGATTAAGTCAAGGTGAAGTTTAATTAAAAATGTAATTATGTTTTTGTTATTTTTGCTGGTGATTTTCTTATGTTTTTTTTAGGTATATTGTGTTGTGTGTGTGTGAGTGTGTGTGTGTGTGTGTGTGTGTGTGTGTGTGTGTGTGTGTGTGTGTTTTCATCTCACCTTTTTATTCGTGTTTTCTCTTTTCCTCTGTTTTTTTTATCATCTTACTATTATTACTACTAGTATAAACAGTACAAACAAAAGTAGTAATGGTAGGAAAAGTGAAAGCAGCAGTAGTAGTAGTAGTAGTAGTAGTAGTAGTAGCAGCAGCAAAAGTAGTAGTGACAGGATTTACCCAACCATAACAGGTGTAGCTTGTCACCTGGCCACACCTGTTGGCTAATTAACAGCTAACACAGGTGTGCCTTTACCCCTTGAGGTGTAGCTGCTGCTTGGTGTCTTGGTTACCTGTTATTGCTGACTTAACTGATTGACTGACTGGAATTGATTAACTGAGAGACTAATTGACTGATTAACTGAGAGACTAATTGATTGATTAACTGAGAGACTAATTGACTGATTAACTGAGAGACTAATTGACTGATTAACTGAGAGACTAATTGACTGATTAACTGAGAGACTAATTGACTGATTAACTGAGAGACTAATTGATTGATTAACTGAGAGACTAATTGTTATTAACTGAGAAGACTAATTGACTGATTAGCTAGAACACTAATTGACTGATTAACTGAGAGACTAATTGACTGATTAACTGAGAGACTAATTGACTGATTAACTGAGAGACTAATTGATTAACTGAGAGACTAATTGATTTTAGTCAATGAGGCTGAGTCCTGTATAATTTTTTTTTATATTACTGTGTTCAATAATCTGTCTGTCTGTCTGTCTGTCTGTCTGTCTGTCTATATCTATCTACTGTATTTAACTATCTATATCTATCTATCCATCTAACTATCTATCTATCTAACTATTCATTCATCACTATCAATCTATCTATCTATCAATCTATCTTATCTATCACTATCAATCTATCTATCTATTTATCTATCAATATCAATCTATCAATCCATTTATCTATCACCAATCTATCACTCTTATCATCTATCTATCTATCTATCTACCACACCTCACCTGTCCGTACACTACACCTGTGACTAATGAGAACACCTGCTTGAGAGCCGCCAGGTGTGCAGAACCCACCTTAGATGCGGGCGTTCAGGTAACTCACACACCTGTTGAAGTCACTTATTGAATTAGTATACAGTAAAGTTCTTTTTAGCGGACTTTGGGAGAGAGTCCGGTATATCGAGGGTCCTTTATATGCGAAACCTTTATTTAACGAACTATATAGTCCTTCCTTCCTTCCTTCCTTCGTCCCTTCCTTCCTTCCTTCCTTCCTTCCTTCTTTCGTCTCTTCCTTTCTCCCCATCTCCTCCTCCTCCCTCCCTCCTCCTCTCCTCCCTCCCTCCCTCCCTCCCCTCCCCTCCCACCCACCCTCCCTCCCTCCTTCCCTCCCTCCCCTTACCTCCCTCCCTCCCTACCTCATTCCTTTCCTTCCCTCCCCCTCCTCCTCCCTCCCTCCCTCCCTCCTCCCTTCCCTCCTCCCACTCTCCCTCCTTCCCTCCTCCCCACCCTCCCTCATTCTTCCTCCCTCCTCTCCCTCCTCCCTCTCCTCTCCCTCCTCCCTCCCTCCCTCA
Organism: Homarus americanus; assembly: GCF_018991925.1. Taxonomy (NCBI): domain Eukaryota; kingdom Metazoa; phylum Arthropoda; class Malacostraca; order Decapoda; family Nephropidae; genus Homarus; species Homarus americanus. The sequence continues at coordinate 111,780 of NW_024726362.1, forward strand.
CTTCTTTCCTTCCTCCCTCCCTCCCTCCCCCTCCCTCCCTCCCCTCCCTCCCTCCCTCCCTCCCCTCCTCCCCTCCCACCCACCCCCCTCCCTCCCTCCCTCCTCCTCCCCCTCCCCACCTCATTCCTTCCTTCCCTCCCCCCTCCCTCCCTCCTCCCTCTCCCTCCCTCCCTCCCTCCCACCCTCCCTCCTTCCCTCCCTCCCACCTCCCTCCCTCATTCCTTCCCTCCCTCCCTCCTCTCTCCTCCCTCCTCCCTCATTCCTTCCCTCCCTCCCTCCCTCCCTCCCTCCCTCCCTCCCTCCCTCCTTCCTTTCTCACCCCATTCCTCCCTCCCTCCCCTCCCTACCTCCCTCCCTCCCTCCCTCCCACCCACCCTCCCTCCCTCCCTCCTCCCTCCCTCCTACCTCCTCCCTCCCCACCCTCCTCATTCCTTCCTTCCTCCTCCCTCCCTCCTTCCTCCCTCCCCACCCTCCCCTCCCTTCCCCTCCCTCCCCCTCCCCTCATTCCTTCCTCTCCTCCCCTCCCTCCCTCCCTCCCTCCTCCCCTCCCCTCCCCCTCCCTCATTCCTTCCCTTCCCCCTCCCTCCCCTCCCCTCCCTCCCTCCCTCCCTCCCTCCCTCCCCCTCCCTCCTCCCTTCCTTTCTCACCCCATCCCCTCTCCCCTCCCTCCCCTCCTCCCTCCCTCCCTCCTCCTTCCCCCTCCCACCCTCCCTACCTCCTTGTTTCCCTCCCTCCTTCCCTACCTCCTTCCTTCCCTCCCCCCTCCCTCCCTCCCCCTCCCTCCCTCCCTTCCTCCCCCCTCCCACCCTCCCTCCCTCCCTCCCTCCTCCTCCCTCCCTCCCTCCCCTCCCTCCCTTCCCCTTCCCCCTCCCACCCTCCCCTACCTCCTTGCTTCTCCTCCCTCCTCCTTCCTTCCCCACCTCCCTTCCTTCCCTCCCTCCCACCCTCCCACCCCTCCCTCCTCCCTCCCTCCCCTCCCTCCCTCCCTCATTCCTTCCTCCTCCTTCCTTCCCCTCCCTCCCACCCCCTCCCCCCCACCCTCCCCTCCCCTCCCCTCCCTCCCCCCTCCCACCCTCCCTCATTCCTTCCCTCTCCTCCCTCTCCTTCCCCACCCTCCCTCATTCCTTCCTTCCCTCCCTCCCTCCCTCCCTCCCTCCCTCCCTCCCTCCCCTCTCCTTCCTTTCTCACCCCATCTCCCTCCTCCCTCCTCCTTCCTCCCCACCCTCCTTCCCACCCTCCTTCCCTCCCTCCTTCCCACCCTCCTCATTCCTTCCCTCCCTCCCACCCTCCCCACCTCCTTCCCTCCCCTCCCACCTCCTCCCTCCCTCCCTCCCTCCCTCCCTCCCTCCCCTCCCTCCCACCTTCCCTCCCTCATTCTTCCTTCCTCTCCCTCCCCCTCCCTCCCTCCCTCCCTCCCCTTTCCTTCCCCTCCCTCTCCCTCCTCCCTCCCCCTCCCCTCCCTCCCTTCCCCTCCCTCCCTCCTTCCCTCCCTCTCCCTCCTCCTCCCCCCTCCCTCATTCCTTCCCTTCCTCCCTCATTCCTACCTCCTTCCCTCCCTCCTCCCCCTCCTTCCCTCCTTCCTCCTTCCTCCTCCCTCCCCTCCCCTCATTCCTTTTCCTCCCTTCCCCACCCCTACCTCATTCCTTCCCTCCTTCCCTCCCTCCTCCTTCCTTCCCTCCTCCTCCTCATTCCTTCCCTCCCTCCCCACCTTCCTCCCACCTACCTCCTTCCTTCCCTCCCTCCCTCCCCTCATTCCTTCCCTCCCCTCCTCCCTCCCTCCCTCCCTCCCCTCCCTCATTCCCTCCCCTCCTCCTCCCCTCCTTCCCTCCTCCTCATTCCTCCCCTCCTCCCATCTTCCCTCCTCCTTCCTTCCCTCCTTCCTCCCTCCCTCTTCCTCCCTCCCTCCCACCTTCCCTACCTCCTTCCTTCTCCTCCTCCCCTCCCTCCTCCCTCCTCCCCTCCTCCCCTCCTCCCTCTGCCTCTCTATCACCTTGGCCAACAGGTTGGACCTGGGCCAGGTCGGTGTACACATTTACCTCGGCCACAGCCTTGTTTGAGCCGTGGCCAAGAATTTAGTTGACCCTGTGGCCAATCAACGCTCTGATTGGCCAGTTCATTCCTGTGTTCACCAATGACGTGTTCGAGGCCGTTGATTGGTGAATTGATGTACATTACGAGTCTAGGTCAGTGATTGGTCGATACGTGATGTGTTATCCAATGACGTTATCCGGGTTGCTGATTGGTGAATAGACCTGATGTTTTATTAGGTTAGAGGTTGGGTTTGGTTGAGTTGGGATAGGTTAGATTAGCTTAAGCTAGGTTCAAGGTTAAGTTAGATTAGGTTAAGTTGGGTTTGGGTTAGTTGGTTTGAAGTTAGGCTAGTTTAAGTTAGATTTGGGTTAAGTTAGGTTTGGTTGGGGTTAGGATAGGTTAGATTAGCTTAAGCTGGGTTCAAGGTAAGTTAGATTAGGTTAAGGTTGGGTTTGGGTTAAGTTGGTTTAAGTTGGGTTAGTTTAAGTTGGCTTGGGTTGAGTTAGTTTAGTTGGGTTGGTTTAAGTTGGTTTGGGTTGTTGGGTTTGGGTTAAGTTGGTTTAAGTTGAGTTGGTTAAGTTGGGTTGGGTTGAGGTTGGTTTAGTGGGGTTGGTTGAGTTGGGTTGGGTTAGTTGGGTTGGGTTAAGTTGGTTTAGTGTTAGGGTTAGGTTGGGTTGGGTTAGAGGGTTAGGTTTGGGTTAGTTGGTTTAAGTAGGGTTAAGTTAGGTTGGGTTGGGTTAAGTTGGGTTGGGTTAGGTTAGTTTAAGTGGGGTTGGTTTGGGTTGGGTTAGAGGTTGGTTTAGTAGGTTGAGGTTGGTTAGGTTGGGATTGGTTTAAGTAGGGTTGAGTTAAGTTGGGTTGAGATTGGTTGTGTTGAGTTGAGTTTGGGTTGAGGTGGTTTGAGATTGAGTTAGTTTAAGTTGAGTTGAGTTGAGATTGAGTTGGTTAGAATTAGGTTATTAGATTAGGGTTAAGTTAGGTTAGAATTGGTTAAGTAGAGTTGAATTGGGTTAGTTAAATTGGGTTTCGTATTGAATTGGACTGCATAATATTAAATTTTTGTTGTTATTTTTGCTTCTGTCGCAGTAATTATGTGTTGAGGTGAATCAATGTTTGATGGAGTGATTTTTTTGTTGTTGTTGTTCTAAGTTACTTGTTATTGTTATTGTTGTAGTTGCTGTTGATGTTGTTATTGTAGTTATTATTATTAGTATTTTTTTATTATTCTTATTAAATTTTTCTTATTATCATCATCATCAATATTTCTGTCATTACTAAATTTACAACTGAATTCTTTTTTCCGACTTTTCTTATCAATTTACAATCTGAATATCACTCAATTGATCTGACTGGTGGGTTGATCTGACTGGTGGGTTGATCTGACTGGTGGGTTGATCTGACTGGTGGGTTGATCTGACTGGTGGGTTGATCTGGCTGGTGGGTTGATCTGACTGGTGGGTTGATCTGGCTGGTGGGTTGATCTGACTGGTGGGTTGATCTGACTGGTGGGTTGATCTGACTGGTGGGTTGATCTGACTGGTGGGTTGATCTGGTGGTTGATCTGACTGGTGGGTTGATCTGGCTGGTGGGTTGATCTGACTGGTGGGTTGATCTGACTGGTGGGTTGATCTGACTGGTGGGTTGATCTGACTGGTGAGGTGTGTCTGTCTGAGTGTAGGGTGTCTAATCTTCAGGTGATCCAAAACACGTACTGTACCTGTATAAAACCATAATTAGTGGTTTTAATTGCAGATCATGATACTACTACTACTACTACTACTGTTACTACAAATACGACTGGTACTACGAAAACTACTACGACTACGACGACTAATACTACGACTACTACAACTACGACGACGAAGGCGACTACTACATAGTCATCGTTGGTACGTACAAATATAAGTGGGTTTTTTTCACGAATTCTTTTGCTGGTTTTAGAATGGTTTAAGGTAAGGTTTTATTATTATTAAACCAACGTATTCTTGGTTTTATAATTTGTGGTTTAAGTAAGGTTTTATTATTAAACCAACGTATTCCTGGTTTTATAATTTGTGGTTTAAGGTAAGGTTTTATTGTTATTAAACCAACGTATTCTTGGTTTTATAATTTGTGGTTTAAGGTAAGTTTATTATTTTAAACCAACGTATTCTTGGTTTTATAATTTTTGGTTTAAGGTAAACTTTTATTATTAAACCAACGTATTCCTGGTTTTATAATTTGTGGTTTAATGTAAGGTTTTATTATTATTAAACCAACGTATTCCTGGTTTTATAATTTGTGGTTTAAGGTAAGGTTTTATTATTATTAAACCAACGTATTCCTGGTTTTATAATTTGTGGTTTAAGGTAAGGTTTTATTATTAAACCAACGTATTCCTGGTTTTATAATTTGTGGTTTAAGGTAAGGTTTTATTATTAAACCAACGTATTCCTGGTTTTATAATTTGTGGTTTAAGGTAAGGTTTATTATTATTAAACCAACGTATTCCTGGTTTTATAATTTGTGGTTTAAGGTAAGGTTTTTTCTATTAAACCAAATTTATTACTGTGGTTTTTAAAGGCTAATTAGGTCAAGGTAGAGTTTTACACTTAATAAACCAAGGCGTTACTGGTTTTATAAAGTTATGGGTTTAAGGGATAGTTTTATTGTGGTCTTTACAGTGTCGTGGTTTAACTCGTGCCATTAAGGATCTCGAAAAAAACATACATTTTTGTTATTTTTTTTATAATTTGCATTTTTAAAACAATTACTCTATGGGTTTAATATATCTGGTTTACTTACTGGGTTTAATCTATCTGGTTTAGTTACTGGGTTTAATTTATCTGGTTCAGTTACAGGGTTTAATTTATCTGGCTTACTGGGTTTAATCTATTTGGTTTAGTTACTGGGTTTAATTTATCTGGTTTAGTTACTGGGTTTAATTTATCTGGTTTAGTTACTGGGTTTAATTTATCTGGTTCAGTTACAGGGTTTATTATCTGGCTTACTTACTGGGTTTAATCTATCTGGCCTGGGTTTATCTATCTGGTTTAGTTACTGGGTTTAATTTATCTGGTTTAGTTTCTGGGTTTAATCTATCTGGTTCTGGTTTTAATTTTCTGGTTTAGTTTCTGGGTTTAATCTATCTGGTTTAGTTACTGGGTTTAATTTTCTGGTTTGGTTTCTGGGTTTAATCTATCTGGTTTAGTTTCTGGGTTTAATTTATCTGGTTTTGGTTTTCTGGGTTTAATTTATCTGGTTTAGTTTCTGGGTTTTTAGTTATGTGGTTTAATGCGTTTTATTTACTCTGGGTTGGTGTTTTAGTGCCATTACAGAGTGACAAGAATGTAAATGTGGGGAATCGTTACAATATTCTTCTAATTCTTTTTATCACCGGTTTCTCTTATTCCCCTTTTATCCAAGTTTATTGCTAAGTCATCTTTTAATCCAACATTCTTCTAATTCCACCTATTATTGTAGTTTCCTCCTATTCCCCTTTCATCCGTCTTTATTACTGTCATTTATCGTAAAGTTCTTTAATTTCTTGGCTTCATTACCTTATAAATCCTGGTGCTGTGAGGCGAATGAAAGGAATAGAGAGAGGGTAGAGGGAGGAGGAAGAGAGGGGGATGGGGAATAAAGGAGAGATAAGCTGAGGGTACAGAAAGTGAGAGCTAAGAGAATCTCTCTCTCTCTCTCTCTCATTTCTAATTCTTCTTCTTAAACTTCTCTCCTCCCCTCCTCTCTCCCCTCCTCCTCCTCCTCCTCCTCCTCCTCCTCCTCCTCCTCCTCCTCCTCCTCCTCCTCCTCCTCCCTCCTCCTCCTCCTCCTCCTCCTCCTCCTCCTCCTCCTCCTCCTCCTCCCCTCCCTCCTCCTCCTCCTCCTCTCCTCCCCCCTCCTCTCCTCCTCCTCTCCTCCTCCTCCTCCTCCTCCTCCTCCTCCTCCTCCTCCTCCTCCTCCTCCTCCTCCTCCTCTCTCCTCCTCTCCTCCCTCCTCCTCCTCCTCCTCCTCCTCCTCCTCCTCCTCCCTCCTCTCCTCCTCCTCCTCCTCCTCCTCCTCCTCCCTCCTCCTCCTCCCCCCCTCCTCCCTCCCTCTTCCCTTCCTCCTCCTCCTCCTCCTCCCTCCTCCTCCTCCTCCTCCTCCTCCTCCTCCCTCCTCCCCCCCCTCCTCCTCCCTCCTCCTCCTCTCCTCCTCCTCCTCCTCCTCCTCCTCCTCCTCCTCCCTCCCCTCCTCTTCCTTCTCTCCTCCTCCTCTCCCCTCCTCCTCCTCTCCTCCCTCCTCCTCCTCCTCCTCCTCCCTCCCCCCCTCCCCTCCTCTCCTCCTCCTCCTCCTCCTCCCCCCCTCCCTCCCCTCCTCCCCTCCTCCTCCCCTCCCTCCCCCCCTCCCTCCTCCTCCTCCTCCTCCTCCTCCTCCTCCTCCTCCTCCTCCTCCTCACCAGTTGTGTTAACAGTGCCAGAAATACTTCACTTCTTGTGGCACTGATGCATTTTACATTTGGCACTTCTGTCTGCCTGTCTTGTCTGTCTGTCTGTCTGTCTGTCTGTCTGTCTGTCTGTCTTTCTGTCTCTGTCTGCCTGTCTTGTCTGTCTGTCTGTCTCTGTCTGTCTGTCTGTCTCTGTCTGTCTGTCTGTCTCTCTGTCTGTCTGCTGTCTGTCTGTCTGTCTGTCTGTCTGTCTATCTGTCTGTCTGTCTGGTGGTGTAAGTAAATAAATAAATAAGTAAGTAAATAAATAAATAAAGTTCGTGAATTAAAAAAAATATAGATTTTAATGAGGGGTTGGAGGGGGGTTTGATTGGGTTGGGTAGGTTTGGTTAGGTTAGGTTTTGGTTGGGTTAGGTTTGGTTAGGTTAGGTTTTGGTTTGGTTAGGTTAGGTTAGGTGTGTTGGGTTTGGTTGTTGGTTGGGTTAGGTTGGGTTTAGGTGGTATAGTTAAGCTAAGTTAGTTTAGGTTAGTTTAATTTAAGTTACATTTATTCAGGTTTGGTTAAGTTACATTGCCCTTGAGTGAGCTATTGAGACAGACATTCACACGACCATGGAGAACACTGCACAATACGACCATTAACACACAAACTAGAGCAGAAAGTCAAAGTATAAAGACTTTTTTGAAACTGAACGAAATGAAATTGTAAACTTTTAAAATTTGGTTCGAAGGGAAAACTTAACGTAGGAACCTTTTGAGAATCCATCTTTGTGTGGTAGCTTAATTGAGTCAGTTAGATACGTTCTCACATCACCAGTTAGGAGGAAAAATCTAACGTAGGAACCTTTCAGAATCCATCTTGTGTGGTAGCTTAAGCGAGTCAGTTAGATACGTTCTCACATCACCAGTTAGAGGAAACTTAACTAGGAACCTTTGAGAATCCATCTTTGTGTGGTAGCTTAATTGAGTCAGTTAGATGCTCACATCACCAGTTAGGAGGAAAACTTAACGTAGAACCTTTCAGAATCCATCTTGTGTGGTAGCTTGCGAGTCAGTTAGATACGTTCTCACATCACCAGTTAGAGGAAAACTTAACGTAGGAACCTTTGAGAATCCATCTTTGTGTGGTAGCTTATGAGTCAGTTAGATACGTTCTCACATCACCAGTTAGGAGGAAAACTTAACGTAGGAACCTTTGAGAATCCATCTTTGTGTGGTAGCTTATGAGTCAGTTAGATACGTTCTCACATCACCAGTTAGGAGGAAACTTAACTAAGGAACCTTGAGAATCCGTCTTTGTGTGGTAGCTTAAGGAGTCAGTTAGATACGTTCTCACATCACCAGTTAGGAGGAAAACTTAACGTAGGAACCTTTTGAGAATCCATCTATGTGTGGTAGCTTATGAGTCAGTTAGATACGTTCTCACATCACCAGTTAGGAGGAAAACTAACGTAGGAACCTTGAGAATCCATCTTTGTGTGGTAGCTTATGAGTCAGTTAGATACGTTCTCACATCACCAGTTAGGAGGAAAACTTAACTAAGGAACCTTGAGAATCCATCTTTGTGTGGTAGCTTATGAGTCAGTTAGATACGTTCTCACATCACCAGTTAGGAGGAAAACTTAACGTAGGAACCTTTGAGAATCCATCTTTGTGTGGTAGCTAAGTGAGTCAGTTAGATACGTTCTCACATCACCAGTTAGGAGGAAAACTTAACTAAGGAACCTTGAGAATCCATCTTTGTGTGGTAGCTTATGAGTCAGTTAGATACGTTCTCACATCACCAGTTAGGAGGAAAACTTAACTATGAACCTTGAGAATCCATCTTTGTGGTAGCTATGAGTCAGTTAGATACGTTCTCACATCACCAGTTAGGAGGTAAACTTAACATGAACCTTTTGAGAATCCATCTTTGTGTGGTAGCTTGTGAGTCAGTTAGATACGTTCTCACATCACCAGTTAGGAGGAAAACTTAACTAAGGAACCTTGAGAATCCATCTTTGTGTGGTAGCTTAAGTGAGTCAGTTAGATACGTTCTCACATCACCAGTTAGGAGAAAACTTAACTAAGGAACCTTGAGAATCCGTCTTTGTGTGGTAGTTTAAGTGAGTCAGTTAGATACGTTCTCACATCACCAGTTAGGAGGAAACTTAACTAAAACCTTGAGAATCCGTCTTTGTGTGGTAGCTAAGGAGTCAGTTAGTGTTCTCACATCACCAGTTAGGAGGAAAACTTAACTAAGGAACCTTGAGAATCCATCTTTGTGTGGTAGCTTATGAGTCAGTTAGATACGTTCACATCACCAGTTAGGAGGAAAACTTAACTAAGGAACCTTTGAGAATCCGTCTTTGTGTGGTAGCTTAGGAGTCAGTTAGATACTTCTCACATCACCAGTTAGGAGGAAAACTTAACTAAGAACCTTTGAGAATCCATCTTTGTGTGGTAGCTTAAGTGAGTCAGTTAGATACGTTCTCAATCACCAGTTAGGAGGAAAACTTAACTAAGGAACCTTTGAGAATCCGTCTTTGTGTGGTAGCTTATGAGTCAGTTAGATACGTTCTCACATCACCAGTTAGGAGGAAAATCTAACTAAGGAACCTTGAGAATCCATCTATGTGTGGTAGCTATGAGTCAGTTAGATATGCTCACATCACCAGTTAAAAAAAGATCTATAAACTTTGAAGACTCCAGAGAAAAGTTTATTTTTTACTGTTCTTAAAAAAAGTTTGAAAGTAATGAAGAAATTCGTCAAACTTTTCCTATACTTTTATTTATTTATTTTACGATATATGGTTGGGTATAATACGTCAGACCTTTCCTCAGCTCTGATTGGTTGAAAGTTTTTGTGTCTTGAGGGTGATTGGTGGAAAGTTTTTGTGTCTTGAGGGTGATTGGTGGAAAGGTTATGTGTCTTGATGGTGATTGGTGGAAAGGTTATGTGTCTTGATGGTGATTGGTGGAAGGATTTGGTAAATTGCTTATGATTGGCTGAAGGATTTTGCATCTTACTGTTGATTGGCTGAAGACGGAGACACTTTAATGGTGATTGGCTGAAGGATTTTTTATCGACCGTGATTGGTTGAAGACGAATGCACTTTGATGGTGAATGGTCAAAGTGGGAAGTAACTCGACGCTAATTGGCTGGCAAGTCAAACACCTAGACAGTCATTAGCTGGAAGACGTGACCAACTTGACCTCAATTAGAGATGCTCTTAACTGCTTCTGTCCGTGTGATTGTTAGTTCTTCTTCTTTCTTCTTTCTTCTTCTTCTTCTTCTTCTTTTCTTTCTTCTTCTTCTTCTTTCTTCTTCTTTTTCTTTCTTTCTTTTCTTTCTTCTTCTTCTTCTTTCTTTCTTCTTCTTCTTTCTTCTTTCTTTCTTCTTTCTTTCTTTCTTCTTTCTTCTTTCTTCTTTCTTCTTCTTTCTTCTTCTTTCTTCTTTCTTCTTCTTCTTCTTTCTTCTTTCTTCTTTTCTTCTTCTTCTTTCTTCTTCTTCTTCTTTCTTCTTTCTTCTTCTTTCTTCTTCTTCTTCTTCTTCTTTCTTCTCTTCTTTCTTTCTTCTTCTTTCTTCTTCTTCTTCTTTCTTCTTCTTCTTCTTCTTCTTCTGAACTTTTATTTATTTATATATTTATTTTACTTTAATTATTTCTCTCTCTCTCTCTCTCTCTCTCTCTCATTGTTGTCATAGCTACAGTTCTGCCAATTTATACAGTGTTGCCAGATAGAAGCTGCCAATGCTGCCTACAGTGTTACCTAGATAGATCCAATGTTTCGCATACAGTGTTACCGATAGTTAATGTTTCGCCTACAGTGTTACCAGATAGTTCCAATGTTTCTGCCTACAGTGTTACCAGATAGTTCCAATGTTTCGCCTACAGTGTTACCAGATAGTTCCAATGTTTCGCCTACAGTGTTACCAGATAGATCCAAAATGTTTCGCCTACAGTGTTACTGCAGATAGTTCCAATGTTTCTGCCTACAGTGTTACCAGATAGTTCCAATGTTTCGCCTACAGTGTTACCAGATAGTTCCAATGTTTCGCCGACAGTGTTACCAGATAGATCCAATGTTTCGCATACAGTGTTACCAGATAGTTCCAATGTTTCGCCTACAGTGTTACCAGATAGATCCAATGTTTCTGCCTACAGTGTTACCAAGATAGTTCCAATGTTTCCTGCCTACAGTGTTACCAGATAGATCCAATGTTTCGCTTCCACAGTGTTACCAGATAGTTCCAATGTTTCTACAGTGTTACCAGATAGATCCAATGTTTCGCCTACAGTGTTACCAGATAGTTCCAATGTTTCGCTACAGTGTTACCAGATAGATCCATGTTTCGCCTACAGTGTTACCAGATAGTTCCAATGTTTCGCCTACAGTGTTACCAGATAGTTCCAATGTTTCGCCTACAGTGTTACCATAAGATAGTTCCAATGTTTTGCCGACAGTGTTACCAGATAGATCCAATGTTTCTGCATACAGTGTTACCAGATAGTTCCAATGTTTCGCCTACAGTGTTACCAGATAGATCCAATGTTTCGCTCTTACAGTGTTACCAGATAGTTCCAATGTTTCGCCTACAGTGTTACAGATAGTTCCAATGTTTCGCCTACAGTGTTACCAGATAGTTCCAATGTTTCGCCTACAGTGTTACCAGATAGAGATCCAATGTTTCGCCTACAGTGTTACCAGATAGTTCCAATGTTTCGCCTACAGTGTTACCAGATAGATCCAATGTTTCTGCATACAGTGTTACCAGATAGATCCAATGTCTCGACAGTGTTACCAGATAGATCCAATGTTTCGCATACAGTGTTACCAGATAGATCCAATGTTTCGCCTACAGTGTTACCAGATAGTTCCAATGTTTCGCCTACAGTGTTACCAGATAGATCCAATGTTTCGCCGACAGTGTTACCAGATAGATCCAATGTTTCGCCTACAGTGTTACCAGATAGATCCAATGTTTCGCCTACAGTGTTACCAGATAGATCCAATGTTTCGCCTACAGTGTTACCAGATAGTTCCAATGTTTCGCCTACAGTGTTACCAGATAGTTCCAATGTTTCGCCTACAGTGTTACCAGATAGTTCCAATGTTTCGCCTACAGTGTTACGCAGATAGATCCAATGTCGCATACAGTGTTACCAGATAGTTCCAATGTTTCGCCTACAGTGTTACCAGATAGTTCCAATGTTTCGCCTATAGTGTTACCAGATAGATCCAATGTTTCCCTACAGTGTTACCAGATAGAGTTCCAATGTTTCGCCTACAGTGTTACAGATAGTTCCAATGTTTCACCTACAGTGTTACCAGATAGATCCAATGTTTCGCCTACAGTGTTACAGATAGTTCCAATGTTTCGCCTACAGTGTTACAGATAGTTCCAATGTTTCACCTACAGTGTTACCAGAGGATCCAATGTTTGCCTATGTTACCAGATAGATCCAATGTTTCGCCTACAGTGTTACCAGATAGATCAATGTTTCGCCTACAGTGTTACCAGATAGATCCAATGTTTCGCATACAGTGTTACCAGATAGATCCAATGTTTCGCCTACAGTGTTACCAGATAGATCCAATGTTTCGCATACAGTGTTACCAGATAGATCCAATGTTTCGCATACAGTGTTACCAGATAGATCCAATGTTTCGCCTACAGTGTTACCAGATAGATCCAATGTTTCGCCTACAGTGTTGCATGATAGATCCAATGTTTCGCCTACAGTGTTACCAGATAGATCCAATGTTTCCTGCTTCAGTGTTACTAGATAGTTCAATGTTCACCTACAGTGTTACCAGATAGATCCAATGTTTCGCCTACAGTGTTACCAAGATAGATCCAATGTTTCGCCTACAGTGTTACCAGATAGATCCAATGTTTCGCCTACAGTGTTACCAGATAGAGTTCCAATGTTTCGCCTACAGTGTTACCAGATAGAGTTCCAATGTTTCGCTCTGGTGTTACCAGATAGTTCAATGTTTCGCTACAGTGTTACCAGATAGATCCAATGTTTCTGCCTACAGTGTTACCAGATAGATCCATGTTTCGCCCAAGTACCAATGTTTTGCCACAGTGTTCAGATAGATCAATGTCCTTACAGTGTTGCAGATAGTTCCAATGTTTCGCCTACAGTGTTACCAGATAGATCAATGTTTTGCTTTGCAGAGTATTGATGATAATGTTTCGCCTACAGTGTTACCAGATAGATCAATGTTTCGCCTACAGTGTTCAGATAGATCCAATGTTTCGCCTACAGTTACCAGATAGATCCATGTTTCGCCTACGGTGTTACCAGATAGTTCAATGTTTCGCCGACAGTGTTACTAGAATGATCGTCAATGTTTCGTCCACAGTGTTACCAGATAGATCAATGTTTCGCCTACAGTGTTACAGATAGTTCCAATGTTTCGCCTACAGTGTTACCAGATAGTTCCAATGTTTCGCCTACAGTGTTACCAGATAGATCAATGTTTCGCGCCTACAGTGTTACCAGATAGATCCAATGTTTCGCATACAGTGTTTAGATAGATCAATGTTTCGCCTACAGTGTTACCAGATAGATCAATGTTTCGCCTACAGTGTTACAGATAGTTCAATGTTTTGCCGACAGTGTTACCAGATAGATCCAATGTTTCGCCTACAGTGTTACCAAGATAGATCAATGTTCCTGCCAGTGTTACCAGATAGTTCCAATGTTTCGCCTACAGTGTTACCAGATGGTTCAATGTTTCGCTACAGTGTTTACCAGATAGGTTCAATGTTTCGCCTACAGTGTTACCAGATAGTTCCAATGTTTCGCCTACAGTGTTACCAGATAGTTCCAATGTTTCGCATACAGTGTTACCAGATAGTCAATGTTTCGCATACAGTGTTACCAGATAGATCAATGTTTCGCTACAGTGTTACCAGATAGATCAATGTTTCACCTACAGTGTTACCAGATAGATCAATGTTTTCGCCTACAGTGTTACAGATAGTTCAATGTTTCACCTACAGTGTTACCAGATAGATCAATGTTTCGCTCACAGTGTTCAGATAGTTCAATGTTTCGCCTACGTGTTACAGATAGATCCAATGTTTGCTACAGTGTTACCAGATAGTTCCAATGTTTCGCCTACAGTGTTACCAGATAGATCAATGTTTCGCCTACAGTGTTACCAGACAGAGATCAATGTTTCGCCTACAGTGTTACCAGATAGTTCCAATGTTCGCCTAGGTAACAGACAGAGATCCAATGTTTCGCCTACAGTGTTACCAGATAGAGGGCCTCTTAAGATGTTGCCAGACGGTGGGTTGGTAATTTGTTAAACTAGTCATGAATTTTATTAAAAAACGCCGGGAAGAGATGAATAGTATGAGTGAGGTGAGGAGAGTGAGGTGAGGGATAGGGTGAGGTGGTGAGGACGGAGATGAGGTGAGGAGATGAGGAGAGTGAGGTGGGGAGATGAGGTGAGGTGAGTGAGGACGGAGATGGGGAGGTGAGGTGAGGAGATGAGGTGGTGAGTGAGGGACGGAAATGGGGAGAGTGAAAGATGAGGAGGTGAGGAGGAGGCTTTCTGCCTCTACCTCCTTCCCTCCCTCCTCCTCCTCCTCCTGCTCCTCCTCCCTCCCTCCCCTCCCTACTCCTCCTTCCCTCACCCTCCTTCCTTCCTCCCTCCCTCCTAGTCCCTCCCTCCTTCCCTCCCCTCACCCTCTCCCTCCTCCCTCCCTCCCTCCCCTCCTCCTCCCTCTTTCCTCCCTCCTTCCCTCCCTCCCTCCTCCTCCTCCCTCCCTACTCCTCCCCACCTCCCTCCTCCCTACTCCCTCCCTCCTCCTCCTCCCTTCCCTCCTACCTCCCTCCCTCCTTCCTCCCTACCTCCCTCCCTCCTTCCTCCTACCTCCCTCCTCCTACTCCTCCCTCCTTTCCTCCCTCCTTCCTCCCTCACCCTCTCCTTCCTCCCTCACCCCCTTCCTCCTCACCCTCTCCCTTCCTCCTCACCCTCCCCCTTCCTCCTCCTCTCCCCCGGGACCCATGTAGATAACCCATTTATCTGAAAATTGATTCAGTGACTAACCAAACACACCCACCCACGCCCACCCCGCCCACCACTACAAAGGAATGAGGGAGGGAGGGAAGAATGACGAGGAGGAGGAGGAAGGAGAAGGAAGAAAGGGACATATGTAAATCACTTCAATGCAATCACATCAGTTAAAGCCATTCTAGGAAATGGTGATTGACGTTTTGATTATTGTAAGAGTTAGGGGGAGGGAGGAGAAGAGAGATGAGATGAGAGAGAAGAAGGAATTGATCAGTCTGCTCTCTCTCTCTCTCTCTCTTCTCTCTCTCTCTCTCTCTCTCTCTCTCTCTCTCTCTCTCTCTCTTCTTGCCTCTCTGTCTCTTTTCTCTCTCATCATTCTCTTTCTCTCATAATTCAGGGACCCTTTTATAAACAATTGCCTCTCTCTCTCTCTCTCTCTCTCTCTCTCTCTCTCAGTATTTTGGTTTGGGGAAAGTTTGGGTGGAGAAATCCCTCTGACGTTTCCTATTGGTCGAGGGCCTGTAAAGAATCCTCCCAGACGCTTCTATTGGTCGAGGGCCTGTAAAGAGAATCCTCCCAGACCTTCCTATTGGTCGAGGGCCTGTAAAGAATCCTCCCAGACGCTTCCTATTGGTCGAGGGCCTGTAAGAATCCTCCCAGACGCTTCCTTGTGGTCAGGGGCCTGTAAAGAATCCTCCCAGACCCTATGGTCGAGGGCCTGTAAAGAATCTCAGACGCTTCCTGTGGTCGAGGGCTGTAAAGAATCCTCCCAGACGCTTCCTATTGGTCGAGGGCCTGTAAAGAATCCTCCCAGACGCTTCCTATTGGTCGAGGACCTGTAAAGAATCCTCCCAGACCTTCCTATTGGTCGAGGACCTGTAAAGAATCCTCCCAGACGTTTATTGGTCGAGGACCTGTAAAGAATCCTCCCAGGCTTCCTATTGGTCGAGGACCTGTAAAGAATCCTCCCAGACGCTTCCTATTGGTCGAGGGCCTGTAAAGAATCTCCCAGACGCTTCCTATTGGCCGAGGGCCTGTAAAGAATCCTCCCAGACGCTTCCTATTGGTCGAGGACCTGTAAGAATCCCCCAGACGCTTCTGTTGGTCGAGGGCCTGTAAAGAATCCTCCCAGACGCTTCCTATTGGTCGAGGGCCTGTAAAGATCCTCCCAGACGCTTCCTATTGGTCGAGGCCTGTAAAGTCCTCCCAGACGCTTCCTATTGGTCGAGGACCTGAGAATCCTCCCAGATGCTTCCTATTGGTCGAGGACCTGTAAGGTATCCCAGACGTTTCCTATTGGTCGAGGGCCTGTAAAGAATCCCCCAGACGCTTTGGTCGAGGGCCTGTAAAGAATCCTCCCAGACGCTTCCTATTGGTCGAGGACCTGTAAAGAATCCTCCCAGATGCTTCCTATTGGTCGAGGACCTGTAAGGAATAATCCCAGACGTTTCCTATTGGTCGAGGCTGTAAAGAATCCTCCCAGACGCTTCCTATTGGTCGAGGACCTGTAAGGAATAATCCCAGACGTTTCCTTGGTCGGAGGACCTGTAAAGAATCCTCCCAGATGCTTCCTATTGGTCGAGGACCTGTAAAGAATCCTCCCAGACGCTTCCTATTGGTCGAGGACCTGTAAAATCCTCCCAGACGCTTCCTATTGGTCGAGGACCTGTAAAGAATTCTAGACGCTTCCTGGTCGAGGGCCTGTAAAGAATCCTCCCAGACGCCCTATTGGTCGAGGGCCTGTAAAGGAATCCTCCCAGACGCTTCCTATTGGTCGGGCCTGTAAAAAATCCTCCCAGACGCTTCCTATTGGTCGAGACCTGTAAAGAATCCTCCCAGACGTTTCCTATTGGTCGAGGACCTGTAAGAATCCTCCCAGACGCTTCCTATTGGTCGAGGGCCTGTAAAGAATCTCTCCAGACCTTCCCTATTGGTCGAGGACCTGTAAAGAATCCTCCCAGACGCTTCCTATTGGTCGAGGGCCTGTAAAGAATCCTCCCAGACGCTTCCTATTGGTCGAGGACTTGTAGGAATAATCCCAGACGTTTCCTATTGGTCGGGGGCCTGTAAAGAACTCCCAGACGCTTCCTATTGGTCGAGGGCCTGTGGAATAATCCCAGACGCTTCCCTTTGGTCGAGGGATTGTAAAGAATCCTCCCAGACGTTTCCTGTGGTCGAGGGCCTGTAAAGAATAATCCCAGACGCTTACTATTGGTCGAGGGCCTGTAAAGAATCTCCCAGACCTTCCTATTGGTCGAGGGCCTGTAAAGAATCCTCCCAGACGCTTCCTATTGGTCGAGGACCTGTAAAGAATCCTCCCAGAAGCCTTCCCTGGTCGAGGGCCTGTAAAGAATCCTCCCAGACGCTTCCTATTGGTCGAGGACCTGTAAAAATCCTCCCAGGCCCCTTGGTCGAGGACCTGTAAAGAATCCTCCCAGACGTTTCCTATTGGTCGAGGGCCTGTAAAAGAACCTCCCAGACGCTTCCCTATTGGTCGAGGGCCTGTAAAGAATCCTCCCAGACCTTCCTATTGGTCGAGAAAGAATCCTCCCAGACGCTTCCTATTGGTCGAGGGACCTGTAAAGAATCCTCAGACGCTTCCTTTTGGTCGAGGCCCAGGAATCCTCCCAGACGCTTCCCTATTGGTCGAGGGCCTGTAAAGAATCCTCCCAGACGCTTCCTATTGGTCGAGGGCGATCCTCCCAGACGTTTCCTATTGGTCGAGGGCCTGTAAAGAATCCTCCCAGACGTTTCCTATTGGTCGAGGGCCTGTAAGGAATAATCCCAGACGCTTCCTATTGGTCGAGAGTTCTGTGAGGCATTGATTACGTATGAACATGTGTGAATCTTTGAACATCATGAAACCGATTCAGTGTTGAACATAAATGAATCTTTGATGATAACTTCGAAACCACGATACTAAAAGCCTCAGTAATTAAGAGCTTTGACCACCAGGTAAAAAAAAAATCACGTTGTAATTTTCACCTGTGGCTTCGTCTCATTAACCACCCAATTACACCTTATTATACCTGTTCTCTGTCATTAAGTTCTTGTTATTTGTCTATTTTTTCCGTCTGTCTGTCTGCCTGTCTGTCTTTAAGGTTTTGGGTCTTTTAATTGGGTTGTTTGATTACTCTGGGGAAATTTTAGAGTCTCTGTGATTGATGATTTGCGTTTGGTTAATTGGGTCGTTTGATTGGTGTAAAGTCATTTGGAGCTATTCATTAATTAGCCCCTATATCGACACCTCAAACTTCAAAGGCATTAGTTTCTTCTTCTTTTACTCCTTCTTCATCGTCATCATTGAGTCTTAATTATTCGCCTTTGAAGTTAACTTTATTTTCACCTTGCAATGTGAAATGATACTCCTGTGTATGTATGTATGTGTGTATGTATGTATGTATGTATGTATATGTATGTATAAAATAAGAAAATAAGGAGTCTGCAATAGGCCGGTTGGTCTGTGCATGGCAGCTCCTGTCGAGAGTTACTACCACTCTCTATCATCCATGAATCTATCTAGCCTCCTTTTGAAACTTTCCAGCGTTCCCGCACTTACTACAAAGTTGCTAAGCTTGTTCCACTCGTCCACCACCTTGTGGAACCAGTTTCTTCCTATCTCCCTCTAAACCTAAACTTATCCAACTTAAATCCGTTGCTCCGAGTCCTATCCTGCTCGGATATTATAAGAACTTTATCTATATCCCCTTTATTGATTCCTTTCACCCTTAAATACTTCTATCTATCTATCTCCCTTTCGTCTTTCTAGGAATGCAGTTAAGTTTCTTTAACCTATCTTGATATGGAAGGTTTCTAAGTCCCGGAATAATTTTTGTCATTCTTCGCTGCACCGACTCCAGTGAATTGATATCCATTCTATAATAGGGGCACCAGAACTGAACCGCATAATCGAGGTGTGCGGCCTGACTAGCGCAAGATATAGTTGCAATAAGACCTCTGCACTCTTGTTACTTACACTTCTAGATATAAAACCCAATACTCTGTTTGCATTATTTCGAACATTAACACACTGTTTTCTAGGCCGTAGGTCCGGGCTTACAAGTACCCCTAGGTCTCTTTCACAAGTCGACTTCTCTAGGTTGATGTTAAGGCTGTATACATTATAAGTATTTGTTGAATTTCATTTGCCATGTATGTATGTGTGTATATGTATGTATATGTATGTATGTATGTATGTATGTGTGTATGTATGTGTGTATGTAATAAGACTTCATAAAGATGGTCTTATTCCTTGTTTACACTGAGGCATCATCAGTATTCACATCTCGCCTTCTGTGTGGCTCCCAGACTCTGTAATTTGACCTCTGCTTTCTCCAGTCATGAGTTCTTTGGGGCTTATGAGGTCACCTGGAGATTACACCCCTTAACGTGACCTAACCTGACCTGATCTAATCTGATTTAATCTGATTTATTCTAACCTAACTTAATGCTGACTTGACCTGACCTGACCTGACCTTTTGACGTAACCTAAAATAACTTAACCTAATGTAACCTAACCTAACTTGCTCTCTCTCTCTCTCTCTCTCTCTCTCTCTCTCTCTCTCTCTCTCTCTCTCTCTCCCCCTTTCATTCCCTCCCCATCATTCCTCCTCCTTTTTCCTTTTTTGTCAATCCCTCCCTCCTTCCTTTTAACTTAATACTTCCTTCTCTCTCTCTCTCTCTTCTCTCAATCTAGATAAGACGGTCTGGACACACTAACCTGTAAGAGGATCCTGAGAGTGCCAAGTGCCCAGTATGAGTGCCAAGTACCACCAGTATGAGCCAAGTGCCACCAGTGTGGCAACGTGCCACTAGTATGAGCCGAGTGCCACCAGTATGAGCCAAGTGCCACCAGTATGAGCCAAGTGCCACCAGTATGAGCCAAGTGCCACCAGTGTGAGCCAGGTGCCACCAAAGGAGCTGGTGCCACCAGTATGAGCTAGTGCCACCAGTGGCGGAGCAGTGCTGCGAGCGTGCCACTAAATGAGCGTGCCACCAGTATGAGCGTGCCACCAGGAGGAGCTGTGCCACCAGTATGAGCCAAGTGCCACCAGTATGAGCCAAGTGCCAATTAGTGAGCCAGGTGCCACCAGTATGGCCAAGTGCCACCAGTCATGAGCCAAGTGCCACCAGTATGGTGCCACCAGTAGTGAGCCATGTGCCACCAGTATGACGGCGCCACCAGTACGAGCCAAGTGCCACCAGTGAGCCAAGTGCCACCAGTATGAGCCAAGTGCCACCAGTAGAGCCAAGTGCCACCAGTATGAGCGCAAGTGCCACCAGTATGAGCCAAGTGCCACCAGTATGAGCCAAGTGCCACCAGTATGAGCCAAGTGCCACCAGTATGAACCAAGTGCCACCAGTATGAACCAAGTGCCACCAGTATGAACCAAGTGCCACCAGTATGAGCCAAGTGCCACCAGTATGGCAGGTGCCACCAGTATGAACCAAGTGCCACCAGTATGGCTGCGCCACCAGTATGGACAAGTGCCACCAGTATGAGCCAAGTGCCACCAGTATGAACCAAGTGCCACCAGTATGAACCTGCGCCACCAGTATGAACCAAGTGCCACCAGTATGAGCCAAGTGCCACCAGTATGAACCAAGTGCCACCAGTATGAACCAAGTGCCACCAATGAGCCAAGTGCCACCAGTATGAAGGTCTTGATGTTCCGGAGATGGATGTGAGTGTTTACTGAGACATCCTTGAGAGAGAGAGAGAGGAAGGAGAGCGTGAGAAAGAGAGTGAGGAGGGAGAATGGATGGATACATACATACATACATACATACATACATACATACATGTTCGTATTCTGTCTGTCATAGTTATACGTGACACCACAGAGAGAGACTTCCACCATCGTCCCTCACTTTATACATGACCTTCTGTGCCTCTATTTGTGAACCTAACACTAACTCTAGCCTAACCTAACCTAAACTCTCCTACTCTAACAACCTAACTCTCCTAACCTAACTCTAGCCAAACCTCTCTAGCCTAACCTAACTCTAGCCTAACCTAACTCTAGCCTAACCTAACCAGCTAACCTAACTCTAGCTAACTCTAACCCTAACTAACCTAACTCTAGCTCACCTAACCTAGCCTAACACTAAGCTAACTAACTCTAACCTAACCCTATAACACTGGCTCTAGCCTGGCCTGGCTCTGGCCTGGCTTGACTGGCTCTGGCAACTGGCTAAGCCTGGCTCTGGCCTGGCCTGGCACTGGCTCTGGCTAGCACTGGCTCTGGCCTGGCCTGGCACTTGCT
>NW_024726362.1:137500-157500 GCF_018991925.1 Homarus americanus
CCATTCAGTGGTAACAGTGTTCCTCTCTCTCTCTCTCTCTCTCTCTCTCTCTCTCTCTCTCTCTCTCTCTCTCTCTCTCTCTCTCTCTCCCGACGCAGCACCCTCCTCTCACCACACTGGCACCATCTTGGCACCATTCCAGTGGTAACAGTGCTCTCTCTCTCTCTCTCTCTCTCTCTCTCTCTCTCTCTCTCTCTCTCTCTCTCTCTCTCTCCCGACACTTGGCACCCTCCTCTCACCACACTGGCACCATCATCTGGCACCATTCCAGTGGTAACAGTGTTCCTCTCTCTATTTTTGTCCAGCTTGGAGTACACTGGCTAAATTGGTCTCTCCTGGTTTTGTTTACTGTCGTGTTACTTAAGTCGTGTTACGTTTGGGGTGTTACTTATTGTATCGTGTTGTTACGTTTTGGGGTGTTACTTATTTCGTGTTATGTTTTGGGGTGTTAGTTGTGTGTCGTGTTACGTTTTGGGTGTTACTTATTGTTGTGTTGGTTATTGGGGTGTTACTTATTGTCGTGTTTACGTTTGGAGTGTTACTTATTGTGTGCTTAACGTTTGAGGGTGTGCTTATTGTCGTGTTACGTTTGGGGTGTTGCTTATGTTGTGTTACTTATTGGGTGTTGCTTATTGTCGTGTTACGTTTGGGTGTTACTTATTGTCGTGTTATGTTTGGGGTGTTACTTAAGTCGTGTTACGTTTGGGGTGTTACTTAGTGTGTTACGTTTGGGGTGTTACTTATTGTCGTGTTATGTTTTGGGGTGTTATAGGTCGTGTTACGTTTGGGGTGTTACTTATTGTCGTGTTACGTTTGGGGTGTTACTTAGTGTCGTGTTACGTTTGGGGTGTTACTTATTGTGTTACTTATGTCGTGTTACGTTTGGGGTGTTACTTATTGTCGTGTTACGTTTGGTGTTGCTTATTGTCGTGTTACGTTTGGGGTGTTACTTATTGGGGTGTTACTTGTGTTGTATTTTTATGTCGTGTTACGTTTGGGGGTGTTGCTTATTGTTGTGTTGTTTGGGGTGTTGCTTATTGTCGTGTTACGTTTGAGGTGTTACTTATTGTCGTGTTATGTTTGGGGTTTTACTTAAGTGTCGTGTTACGTTTGGGGTGTTACTTATTGTCGTGTTACGTTTGGGCTGTTACTTATTGTCGTGTTATGTTTGGGGTGTTACTTAAGTCGTGTTACGTTTGGGGTGTTGCTTATTGTCGTGTTACGTTTGGGGTGTTACTTAAGTCGTGCGTTTGTTGTTACTTATGTCGTGTTACGTTTGGGGGTGTTACTTATTTGGGTGTTACTTATTGTTGTTACTTATGTCGTGTTACGTTTGGGGTGTTGCTTATTGTGTGTTACGTTTGGGGTGTTACTTGTGTCGTGTTACGTTTGGGGTGTTACTTATTGTGTGTTACGTTTGGGGTGTTGCTTATTGTGGTGTTGTTACTTATTGTTATTGTTACTTATGTCGTGTTACGTTTGGGGGTGTTGCTTATTGGAGTGTTGCGTATTGTCGTGTTATGTTTTGGGGTGTTACTTATGTCGTGTTACGTTTTGGGGTGTTGCTTATTGGAGTGTTACTTATTGGGGTGTTGCTTATTGTCGTGTTACTTATTGGGGTGTTATTCATGATGTGTTTACGTTTTGGGGTGTTGCTTATGTCTTGTTACGTTTAGGATGTTACTTAAGTGTGATGTTACCTATTGTGGTGTTCCTTGAGTCGTGTTACTTTTTGGTGTGTTAATTATTGTGGTGTTACTTGAGTCGTGTTAATTATTGTGGTGTTACTTTTGGGGAGTGTTACTTATGTCTTGTTACGTTTGGGGTGTTATTTAAGTCGTGTTACTTTTTGAGCTGTTACTTATTGTGGTGTTAAGTCGCTACTTCTTGGTGGTGTTACTGAAGTCGTTACTCTTTTGTGGTGTTACTTAAGTAGTTACTTATTTAAACAGTTTATTTACTACAATTTACAATCGCTTTTTTCTCGTCTTCCTATTGGCTGTCAGAAATCTTACGTCATCACACCAACAAAACCCCCACCTCTAGTTCTCTGATTGGTTGGTGATGGGCCAATGAAAGACGTGGATTTACGTCATCACATCAACACAACCCCTAGTTCTCTGATTGGTCGGTGATGGGCCATGAAGACGCTTACGTCATCACATCAACACAACCCTAGTTCTCTGATTGGTCGGTGGTGGCCAATGAAAGACGTGGACTTACGTCATCACATCAACACAACCCCTAGTTCTCTGATTGGTCGGTGATGGGCCAATGAAAGACGTGGACTTACGTCATCACATCAACACAACCCCTAGTTCTCTGATTGGTCGGTGATGGGCCAATGAAAGACGTGGACATCAACACAACCCCTAGTTCTCTGATTGGTCGGTGATGGGCCAATGAAAGACGTGGACTTACGTCATCACATCAACACAACCCCTAGTTCTCTGATTGGTCGGTGGTGGGCCAATGAAAGACGTGACTACATCAACACAACCCCTAGTTCTCGATTGGTCGGTGATGGGCCAATGAAAGACGTGGACTTACGTCATCACATCAACACAACCCCCTAGTTCTCTGATTGGTCGGTGATGGGCCAATGAAAGACGTGGAAGTTGTTATAGAGCATCGAACCTGTTTATTTTTTTCTTTATGCAAATTTCTTTCAAAAAAGGAATGAAATTTTGATAGAAATAACAATAAGATGAATGAAGTATTATGGCACACCTAAAATGAAGAGAAAAATAATTATATTAAAATTATCACACGATTTACTTGATTTTTCGTGTTATTATTATTATTATTATTATTATTATTATTATTATTATTATTATTATTATTGTGTGTGTGTGTGTGTGTGTGTGTGTGTGTGTGTGTGTTACTATGTATTATTATTATTATTATTATTATTATTATTATTACTATTATTATTATTATTATTATTATTATTATTATTATTATTATTATTACTATTATTATTATTATTATTGTTATTACTATTATTATTATTATTATTATTATTATTATTATTACTATTACTATTATTATTATTATTAGTGTGTGTGTGTGTGTGTGTGTGTGTGTGTGTGTGTGTGTGTGTGTGTGTATATTGTGTGTGTGTGTGTGTGTGTGTGTGTGTGTGTGTGTGTGTGTGTGTGTGTGTACTATTATTATTATTATTATTATTATTATTATTACTATTATTATTATTATTATTATTATTATTATTATTATTATTATTATTATTATTGTTATTGTGTGTGTGTGTGTGTGTGTGTGTTATGGTGCCATTGTGGTGTAGGAGAGAGAGAGAAACCAGACAGATAGAGACTGACAGCAAGCTTAGATGATAGATAGACAGTATGCTTGATAGACGAGACAGACGCAGTTAGATAGATGACAGAAGCATGCTTAGATAGACGGACAGCAAGCTTAGATAGACAGACAGACAGCATGCTTAGATAGACAGACAGACAGACAGCAAGCTAGATAGATGACAGACAGCATGCTTAGATAGACAGACAGACAGGCATCAAGCTTGGATAGATGACGAAGCAAGCTTAGATAGACAGACGACAGACAGCTTAGATGAACAGACAGACAGCAAGTTTAGATGAAGACGGACAGACAGCAAGCTTAGATAGACAGACAGACAGACAGCAAGCTTAGATAGACAGAAGACAGCAAGCTTAGATAGACAGACAGACAGACAGCAAGCTTAGATAGACAGACAACAAGCTTAGATAGACAGACGAACAGCAAGCTTAGGTAGACACAGACAGACAGCAAGCTTAGATAGACAGACAGACAGCAAGCTTAGATAGACAGACAGACAGCAAGCTTAGATAGACAGACAGACAGCAAGCTTAGATAGACAGACAGACAGCAAGCTTAGACAGACAGACAAAGCTTAGATAGACAGACAGCAAGCTTAGACAGACAGACAGCAAGTTTAGATAGACAGACAGCAAGCTTAGATAGACAGAGACAGCAAGCTTAGACAGACAGCAAGCTTAGACAGACAGACAGCAAGCTTAGACAGACAGACAGCTGTTAGACAGACAGACAGCAAGCTTAGATAGACAGAGACAGCAAGCAGACAGACAGACGACAGCAAGCTTAGATAGACAGACAGCAAGCTTAGACAGACAGACAGCAAGCTTAGACAGACAGACAGAAGGCTTAGACAGACAGACAGCAAGCTTAGACAGACAGACAGCAAGCTTAGATAGCAGAGACAGCAAGCTTTAGATAGACAGACAGACAGCAAGCTTAGATAGACAGACAGACAGCAAGCTTAGACAGACAGACAGCAAGCTTAGATACACAGACAGCAAGCTTAGACAGACAGACAGCAAGCTTAGATAGACAGACAAACAGCAAGCTTAGACAGACAGACAGACAGCAAGCTTAGACAGACAGACAGCAGGAGACACATGGGTCGGCGAGTGTGTGTAGGTGATGGTGCCATGGTGACCAGCCTCTGACCTTCAGCCCAGCCTCACTTGTACTTGTTGACCTGTTTGTTTACCTCTGTTGACCTGTTTGTTTACACCTCTGTTGACCTGTTTGTTTTACCTCTGTTGACCTGTTTGTTTACCTCTGTTGACCTGTTTTTTTACCTCTGTTGACCTGTTTGTTTACCTCTGTTGAACTGTTTATTCATCTGAGGGGGCGTGTAGTATGAAATGAGGGGGCGTGTAGGCGTGTGAGGGGCGTGTAGGCCAGTGAGGGGGCGTGTAGGCGTGTGAGGGGGCGTGTAGAGGCGTGAGGGGCGTGTAGGCGTGTGAGGGGGGCGTGTAGGCGTGTGAGGGGAGCGGGAGGCCAGTGAGGGGGCGTGTAGGCGTGTGAGGGGGCGTGTAGGCGTGTGAGGGGGGCGTGTAGGCGTGTGAGGGAGCTGTAGGCGTGTGGGAGGGGCGTGAGGGCGTGAGGGAGCGTAGGCGTGTGGAGGGGCGTAGGCCTGTGAGGGAGCGTGTAGGCGTGTGAGGGAGCGTGTAGGCGTGTGAGGGAGCGTAGGCGTGTGAGGATGTGTAGGCGTGGGAGGGGCGTGTAGGCTGTGAGGAGGCGTGTAGGCCTGTGAGGGAGCGTGCAGGCCAGTGAGGGGAGCGTGTAGGCGTGTGGAGGGAGCGTGTAGGCGTGTGAGGGGGGTGTAGGCGTGTGAGGGGCGTAGGCGTGTGAGGGGCGTGAGGCGTGTGAGGGAGCGTGTAGGCGTGTGAGGGGCGTAGGCCTGTGAGGGGGGCGTGTAGGCGTGTGGAGGGGAAGGCGTGTAGGCGTGTGAGGGGAAGGGCGGTAGGCGTGTGAGGGGAAGGGCGGTAGGCGTGTGAGGGGGCGTGTAGGCGTGTGGGGGGGCGTGTAGGCGTGTGGAGGGGAAGGGCGTGTAAGGGGGAGGGCGTTTGAGGGAAGGGCAGGGCGTGTGAGGGAGCGTAGGCGTGTGAGGGGAAGGCGTAAGGGGGAGGGGCGTTTGAGGAAGGTGTGTAGGCGTGAGGGCGGGCGTGGGAGGGGGGCGTGTAGGCGGAGGAGGCGTGAGGGGCGGCGTGGGAGGGGGCTTGTGGTACAAATAGCGCCTTGTTTGTTTATCATCAATGGTATGTTAGGCGTGGGTGGGAGGGACTGCTGCTCCATGTCTGTCTATTACAGCATCTTCCTCTCTCCCCACTCACCTTCACTCCACTTCCTCTACCCCCTCACTCCACTCCTCTACCCCCACTCTCTACCTCACTGCCCCCTCCCCACTCCATTCCTCCACTCACCCCACTCACCTCTGCCCCCCACCACTGACCCCCACCATTCCTGCCTCTCCTCACTCCACCTCTTCTTCACCATCCTCCACACCCTCTCACTCCTCCTTAGCCCTACCCTCACTTTTCCCATCCCACTCCCCACTCACCCCACTCCCCACTACTAGCCTTCTACCACTCCCTCACATTCATTGAGGGGAGGAGGGGTGACGAGGAGAGAGGGGAGGAGGGAAGAAGAGGAGGGGAGGGTAGAAGAGGAGGAGGGTAGAAGAGGAGGGGAGGGAAGAGGAGGGGAGGGAAGAAGAGGAGGGGAGGGAAGAAGAGGAGGGAAGGGTAGAAGAGGAGGGGAGGGTAGAAGAGGAGGGGAGGGTAGAAGAGGAGGGGAGGGAAGAAGAGGAGGAGGGTAGAAGAGGAGGAGGGGAAGAGGAGGGGAGGGGAAGAGGAGGGAGGAAGAAGAGGAGGAGGGAAGAAGAGGAGGAGGGAAGAAGAGGAGGAGGAGGAAGAGAGGGAGGGAGAAGGGAGGAGGAGAAGGGAGGAGGGAAGAAGAGGAGGAGGGAAGAGGAGGGGAGGGAAGAAGAGGGAGGTAGAAGAGGAGGGGAGGGTAGAAGAGGAGGAGGGAAGAAGAGGGGGGAGGGGGAAGAGGAGGAGAGGGAAGAAGAGGAGGGGAGGAAGAAGAGGAGGGGAGGGGAAGAGGGAAGAAGAGGAGGGGAGGGAGAAAGAGGGGAGGGTAGAAGAGGAGGGGAGGGAAGAGAGAAGAAGAGGAGGGAGGGAAGAAGAGGAGGAATAAGAGGAGGGAGGGTAGAAGAGGAGGGGAGGAGGAGGAAGAAGAGGGAGGGGAGGGTAGAAGAGGAGGAGGGAAGAAGAGAGGAGGGGAAGAGGAGGGGAGGGGTAGAAGAGGAGGGAGGGGAAGAAGAGGAGGGGAGGGAAGAAGAGGAGGGGAGGGAAGAGGAGGAGGGAAGAAGAGGAGGGAGGGAGAAGAGGAGGGGAGTGAGAAGAGAGGGAAGGAAGAAGAGGAGGAGGAAAGAGGAGGAGGGGAGAAGAGGGAGAGAAGAGAGAGGGAGAAGAAGAGGAGGGAGAGGAGGAGAAGGAGGAGGGAAGAGAGGAGGGAAGAAGAGAGGGAGGGAGAGAGGGGAGGGAGAAGAGGAGGGGAGGGAAGAAGAGGAGGAGGGAAGAAGAGGGGAGGGGAGAAGAGGAGGAGGGAGAAGAGGAGGAGGGGAAGAAGAGGAGGAGGGAAGAAGAGAGGGAGGGGAGAAGAGGAGGGGAGGAAGAAGAGGAGGAGGGAGGAGAGGAGGAGAAGAGGAGGGGAGGGGTAGAAGAGGAGGAGGGGTAGAAGAGGAGGGGAGGGAGAAGAGGAGGAGGGAAGAAGAGGAGGGAGGGAAGAAGAGGAGGGAGGGAAGAAGAGGAGGAGGGTAGAAGAGGAGGAGGGAGAGAGGAGGGAGGGAGAAGAGGAGGAGGAAGAAGAGGAGGAGGAAGAAGGAGGAGGAGGGAGAAGAGGAGGAGGAAGAAGAGGAGGAGGGGAAGAAGAGGAGGGAGGGAAGAAGAGGAGGGAGGGTAGAAGAGGAGAGGAGGGTAGAAGAGGGGGGAGGGAAGAAGAGGAGGGAAGGAAGAAGAGGAGGAGGAAGAAGAGGAGGGGAGGGAAGAAGAGGAGGGGAGGGAAGAAGAGAGGGGAGGGTGAAGAGGAGGGGAGGGTAGAAGAGGAGGAGGGAAGAAGAGGAGGAGGGTAGAAGAGGAGGGAGGGAAGAAGAGGAGGGAGGGAAGAAGAGGGAGGGAGGGAAGAAGAGGAGGGGAGGGTAGAAGAGGAAGGAGGGAAGAAGAGGAGGGGAGGGAAGAAGAGGAGGAGGGTAGAAGAGGAGGGAGGAAGAAGAGGAGGGAAGAAGAGGAGGGGGAGGGGTAGAAGAGGAGGGAGGGAAGAAGAGGAGGGGAGGAAGAAGACGAGGGGAGGGTAGAAGAGGAGGGGAGGGGGAAAGGGAGGGGAGGGAAGAAGAGGAGGGAGGGTAGAAGAGGAGGAGGGAAGAAGAGGAGGGGAGGGAGGAAGAGGAGGGGGAGGGAAGAAGAGGAGGGAGGGGAAGAAGAGGAGGGGAGGGAAGAGGAGGAGGGAAGAAGAGAGGAGGGTAGAAGAGAGGAGGGTAGAAGAGGAGGGAGGGTAGAAGAGGAGGAGGGAAGAAGAGGAGGAGGGTAGAAGAGGGTAGGGAAGAAGAGGAGGGGAGGGAGAAGAGGAGGGAGGTAGAAGAGGAGGAGGGTAGAAGAGGGAGGGGAGGAGGAAGAGGAGGGGGAGGGAAGAAGAGGAGGAGAAGGGAGGAGGGGGGACGAAGAGGAGGGGAGGGAAGAAGAGAGGGAGGGAAGAAGAGGAGGGGAGGGTAGAAGAGGAGGGAAGAAGAGGAGGAGAAGGAGGAGGGGAGGGGACGAAGAGGAGGAGGGAAGAAGAGGAGGGGAGGGAAGAAGAGGAGGGAGGGGAAGAAGAGGAGGAGGGAAGAAGAGGAGGGGAGGGAAGAAGAGGAGGGGAGGGAAGAGGAGGAGGGAAAGAAAGAGAGGAGGGGAAGAAATATAGGAAGGGAGAGAGGGGCGGAATGTAGGAATAATTGAAGAGGGTGAATGAGGAGGAGGGAATGAGAAAGGAGGGGAGGGAAGGTTGGAGGGAAGAATGAGGAGGGGAGGTGAGAGACAAGGAGGGGAAGGAGTGTGTAAGAGGGGAGAGAGAGAGAGAGAGAGAGAGAGAGAGAGAGAGAGAGAGAGAGAGAGAGAGAGGGGAGAGAGAGAGAGGGAGGGAGAGAGAGAGAGAGAGAGAGAGGGGGGAGAGAGAGAGAGGGAGAGAGAGAGGGAGAGGGAGGAGGAGGAGAGAGAGAGGGAAGAGAGAGAGAGACCAGTGGTTGGGAGGTACAGCTTCTACATGTGGCTGCCTGACGAGTGGGGGAGGGGTGGGAAAGGAGGGGGAGAGGGTGTGGGGAAAGGAGGGAGAGGGTGGAAAGGAGGAGAGAGGGGTGGAAAGGAGGAGAGAGGGTGTGGGGAAAGGAGGGAGAGGGGTGGGAAAGGAGGGAGAGGGGTGGAAAGGAGGAGGGTGGAAAGGAGGGAGAGGGGTGTGGGAAAGGAGGAGAGAGGGGTGTGGGAAGGAGGGAGGGTGAAAGGAGGGGAGAGGGGTGTGGGGAAAGGAGGGGGAGAGGGGTGTGGGGAAAGGAGGAGAGAGGGGTGGGAAAGGAGGAGAGAGGGGTGTGGGAAAGGAGGGAGAGGGTGAAAGGAGGGGAGAGGGGTGTGGGAAAGGAGGGAGAGGGTGTGAAAGGAGAAGAGTCCTACAGACCCCAGTCCTAGGGTTAGGTTTGGTAGGGTTAGGTTTGGTTTGGTTTGGGTTGGTTAGGTTAGGTTAGGTTGAGGTTGGTGGAGGTTAGGTTAGGTTAGGTTAGGTTAGGTTAGGTTAGGTTAGGTTGAGTTAGGTTAGGCTAGGTTAGGTTTGGTTTGGTTTGGTTAGTTAGGTTAGGTTAGGTTGAGTTAGGGCTAGGTTAGACGGTTAGGTTAGGTCTGGCCTGGGTGGTGAGGTTAGGTTAGGTTAGCTTAGCTTCACTTAGGTTTGGTTGTGGATTGGCTAGGTTAGGTAGTTAGGTTAGGTTAGGTTGGTTAGGTTAGCTTAGGTTAGGTTTGGTTAGTTAGGTTAGGTAAGATTTGGTTTTGTTAGGTTTTGTGCTGTTTGGTTTGGCTTGGTTTCTGCTCACTCTGTCTTTTGTTAAAGTCATCTCTTTCTTTGTTAAATCACATACACACATTATCAATATTATACATATACATACACACACACACACACACAGTCATGTAAACGGGGTAGCTGTATGTGTGTGTGTGTGTGTGTGTGTGTGTGTGTGTGTGTGTGTGTGTGTGTGTGTGTGTGTGTGTGCCCTTACATCATCAACACCCTGTACCCAGCTGGCAACCATTACCAAACGCAGGATGAACAACACCACTTGGTCCCTCTAGGATGAACGACGACCTTTTTCCTCTGCCTCATTCTCCTCTCCTTCTCCTCTTCCTTCTCTGTCTCTTCCTCTAGAATTTAATTGTATTTTTTTTAACAATTTACGATTTTTTTTTACAATTTGAGGTTTTGTTGTGTAAGCTTCCTTACGTCACTCATTCTCACTGTCAGTCACTTCACTCTCTCCACTCCTCCCCTCATTCCCTCCTCGCTTCTCATTGTTCCTCTTCCTCTTTTGTCAAACCCTCTTTTCCCTGCCTCCGTCTCTATTCTTCTCCATCCTTCCTCATCCTCCCCACCTCACTCACCACTCACCACTATGACTGTTAAGATTGCTATGGGTAACTGGGCGAACCCAATTTGTTATATATCTTATCAGGGGTGTGGGAAGAGGAGGGGAAGGGGAGGGAAGGAGGTGAAGAGGGGAGGGGTGGAAGAGGGGGGTGGAGGGGGGAGGGGTGGAAGAGGGAGGAGGGGAGGGGGTGGAAGAGGAGGGGGGGGGTGAAGAGAGGTGGAGGGGAGGGTGGAAGAGGGAGGGGAGGGTGGAAGAGGGAGGGGGAGGGGAGGGTGAAGAGGGAGGGGAAGGAGGGGTGAAGAGGGAGGAGGGGTGGAAGAGGGGGTGAGGGAGGAGGGAGGGGGGAGGGGGAGGGTGGAAGAGGGAGGAGAGGGGTGAAGAGGGGGTGAGGGAGGAGGAGGTGGAAGAGGGCAGGGGGAAGTGGAAGGAAGGGTGGAAGAGGAAGGAGGGGTGGAAGAGGGGTGAAGGAGAGGGGTGGAAGAGGGAGGTGAAGGGGGTGGGAAGAGGGGTGAGGGGTGAAGAGGGCGGTGGAAGAGGAAGGGGAGGGGGAAGAGGAAGGGGAGGGTGAAGAGGGAGGGAAGGGGTGAAGGGGAGGGGTGGGAAGAGGAGGTGAAGGGGAGGGTGGAAGAGGGAGGGAAGGGGTGGAAGAGGGGGGGAGGGAGGAGGGGAGGGGGGGAGGGGAGGGTGGAAGAGGGAGGAGGGGTGGAAGAGGGGGGAGGAGGAGGGAGGGGTGGAAGAGGGCGGGTGGAAGTGGAAGGAAGGTGGAAGAGGAAGGGGAGGTGGAAGAGGGGGTGAAGGAGGAGGGGTGGAAGAGGGAGGAAGGGGGGAAGAGGGGTGAGGGGTGGAAGAGGGCGGGGTGGAAGAGGAAGGGGAGGGGTGGAAGAGGAAGGGGAGGGGTGGAAGAGGGAGGGAAGGGGTGGAGGTAGGGGTGAAGAGGGAGGTGAAGGAGGGGTGGAAGAGGGAGGTGAAGGGGGGTGGAAGAGGGGTGAGGGAGGAGGGAGGGGGAAGTTTGGATTTACTGATGCAAAAATAACAACACCCATCGTAACCTCACCTAACCTAACCAAACCAAAATCTAACTCTAACTAAAATCCCACCTAACCTAAACCTAACCTAACCTAACCCAACCTATTTCAAAAGACAAAATTGTTTTCCAGATATCGAACCAATAGCCCTTTGGATAAGAGGTGAGCTATAGCCACTTTCACCGCACACAGCAGATATGAATATAAATGGAATTGAAACTTATTACCACCAGCGCCATCTGTAGACGTAAGAGAACCCGGGATCGAACCAAGGACTCATAGAACAGGAACAGTGAATTATCCACTTGGCCACCGTACCCTACCACCAGCGCCATCTGTCGACGTAAGATAGAACCCAGGGATCGAACCGGACTCATAGAACAGGAACGAGTGAATTATCCACTTGGCCACCGCTCTACCACCAGCGCCATCTGTAGACGTAAGATAGAACCCGATCGAACCAGGGACTTATAGAACAGGGAACGAGTGAATTATCCACTTGCACCGCACCTACCACCAGCGCCATCTGTAGACGTAAGATAGAACCCGGGGATCGAACCAAGGACTCATAGAACAGGGAACGAGTGAATTATCCACTTGGCCACCGCACCCTACCACCAGCGCCATCTGTAGACGTAAGATAGAACCCGGGGATCGAACCAAGGACTCATAGAACAGGGAACGAGTGAATTATCCACTGGCCACCGCCTCACCACCAGCGCCATCTGTAGAGGTGTTAGTTTTAGAGTCGTATTGCTTGTCATAGGTCAAAGGTCACCATCAAACTACTCTGTTGTATAAGACTCTGTAAGCTGCTTGTCAGGGTGGGAAATAGGTCAGGAGGGAAACAGGTCAGGGGAAGGAAAACTGATCAGGGGAGGGAAAACAGGTCAGGGGAGGGAAAACAGGTCAGGGGAAGGAAACGATCAGGGGAAGGGAAAACAGGTCAGGGGAGGGAAAACAGGTCAGGGAGGGAAAACAGGTCAGGAGGGAAAACAGGTCAGGGGAGGGAAACAGGTCAGGGGAGGAAAACAGGTCAGGGGAGGGAAAACAGGTCAGGGGAGGAAAAACAGGTCAGGGAAGGAAAAATAGGTCAGGGAGGAAACAGGTCAGGGGAGGGAAACAGGTCAGGGAGGAAAAACAGGTCAGGGGGAAGGAAAACGAATCAGGGGAGGGGAACAGGTCAGGGAGGGGAAACGATCAGTGAAAATTGTGTCAGGGTGTCAGGTAGCAAGTCACTTAAGGATGAGAGTGAATGAAATGAATGAAGTGAAGGAAAGAAATTATGAAAAAATGGATGGGATGAAGGAAGATGTGAATGAAATGAAAGAAAAATGAGTGAAATGAAAGAAAAATGAGTGAAATGAAATAAATAGATGTATGAAAGAAGAAAAAACGACTAATTGAGACGAAAGAAAGAATAAAAAAGATTAAAATGAAAAAGGAAAGTCTGAAAATTTTCCTCCACATTGAAATTAATCTTCATATGTGGGTCAAGGTATCAAGTCTTTACTGAAGCTGCCACGTGATCCACCAGTCCTGTTGGGCCCCCAGTCCTGTTGGGCCCCCAGTCCTGTTGGGCCTCTAGTACTGTTGGGCCCCTAGTCCTGTTGGGCCCCCAGTCCTGTTGGGCCCCCAGTCCTGTTGGGCCCCCAGTCCTGTTGGGCCCCCCGTACTGTTGGGCCCCAGTACTGTTGGGCCCAGTCTCTCTTCTCTTCTTCTCTAAACATAGCAGTAGAGGAAGAAAGATAAAGGGGTGAACGAAAAGAAACGATTATCACCTCTATGTTCAGTATGCCATTAGGGTTATTCTATCTCATATGTGACGGTCAGCTGTTTGAGGTGACAAGCGGAAGAAGTGGTTAGTGTGTGTGTGTGTGTGTGTGTGTGTGTGTGTGTGTTTTTTGTTTTGTTATTTAATTGTGTTGTGTGTTTATTATACTATTATTGTTGTTTTGTTATTGTTATTATTGTGATGTTATTATTACTACTACTACTGCTACTACTACTACTACTACTACTACTACTACTACTACTACTACTACTACTACTACTACTACTACTACTACTACTACTACTACTACTACTACTACTACTACTACTACTACTACACTACTACTACTACTACTACTACTACTACTACTACTGCTACTACTACTATACTACTACTACTACACAACAACAGCAACAGCAGCAGCAGCAACAGCAGCAGCTGGCTGGCAACTGCAGGCACTGGGCAGGGCACTGGAACTGGACTGGAACTGGACTGGACTGGACTGGACTGGACTGGACTGGGACTGGAACAACAACAACAACAGCAACAGCAGCTGGCAGCAGCAGCAGCAGCAGAACTGGGCAGGCAGGCAGGAACTGGGCAGGCAGGCAGGCAGCAGCAGGGCAGCAGGCAACTGGCAGGGGGTTTGGGTGCAGTGGGGCTTATCTGTCTGGTATTTAAATTGGTTGGGCCGCAGATCGTGCGGCATTCGTTGACTATGGCCTCATAGTCGATATCTGCAGCAGTTGACGGGTAGGGGCAGAAGCTCTCGTTTCCTGAGGCGAGCAAGGCCGACCTAAGGAGAGAGAAGGACGGTCGACATCTCATCCGGGCTGTGACATAACTTCTGGGCTGCTGTACTGTTTGGAGATCAACTCCGCGAGTCTGGCGTAGAAACATCTTGCATTGGGCCCATCCACCAGGGTTGTGAACACTAGCAGTTGAAGCTGCCTTGATCGACATTTTGATTCTCTCTATGCCTTCTCTTGTCGTTCTGTTTCTCCCTGTTGTGCAGCATCGAGAGCTAGGTTTACGGTGACAAACGGCGGGATCAAAATCCTGATGTCTTAGGGCTCCTTTGTCCCTGTGTCCAGAATCTCGAACTTGACGTCACGAGGCTTGGTTAGATGTGTTTGAGAGTCCTGTGTTGGAGGATATAGCCGTCCGGTGGAGGGAGGTCGGTTCTACCATGACGTCTGGCAGGTTTCCTTCAACATATTTTTGCTGTGGGATCATACATAGTTATGTCTCATGCATGTGGCCCCTTCTTGCAGAGCCATGGCGTGATAGCATCATAGGAATAATCACACGTTGGGAGGGCAGGCTACTGCTATCTACTATCTACTACTGCTGCTACTACTACTACTATGCTACTACTACTACTACTACTACTGCTACTGCTACTACTACTACTACTACTACTACTACTACTACTGCTATACTACTACTACTGCTACTGCACTACTGCTATACTACTACTATATACTACTACTGCTACTACTACTACTACTACTACTATACTGGTATATACTATAGCAGCAACAACAGCAGCAGCAGCAACAGCAACAGCAGCAGCAGGGCAGGGCAGGCTGGACTGGGACTGGACTGGAACTGGACTGGACTGGGACTGGACTGGTACTGGACTACTACTACTACTACTACTACTACCTACTACTACTACTACTACCTACACTACTACTACTACTACTACTACTACTACTACTACTACTACTACTACTACTACTACTACTACTACTACTACTACTACTACTACTGCTATAATATTTACTCTATTATACTACTACACTACTACTACTACTACTACTACTGCTACTGTGCTACTTTGTTTGAGTATGTTGTTAAATTGTCACAAGGTAAATTTATGTGTTTTAAGGTGTATAATGTTACACACACACACACACACACACACACACACACACACACACACACATCAGGACCACACACCCTCAGGTAGTTGTCCAGTGCTCACTCAACCTTGGGAGCCTCACAACAACTTGAGGCTAGAGTTTTAGTTAGTCTTACCTGTGTGAGTCTTAGTCTCACCTGCTGGGAGTCTTAGTCTTACCTGGGTGAGTCTTAAGAATTTTTGAGAATTGAAGGTTCGACTCTCTCTCTCTCTCTCTCTCTCTCTCTCTCTCTCTCTCTCTCTCTCTCTCTCTCTCTCTCTCGTTGCAATATAAATAACTTGCAATTGCAGAGATCAACGTGATATTATTGTTGCAGTGGCGTGGTGTCCTTGCAATAATTGTCTCAGAGCATGTTATTGCAGAGGTGACTGTTTATTGCAACATTCTTAGTGTCATTGCAGGATCTTGAATGCCTCTCTATGGTTGCATCCCTGATACTGCAATTGCAAAAAACAGGAAATTTTGCAATATTTCTGGACGACTGGGGTAGCGTATCTGATAGTGCAATTGCAAAAAAAAATCTGGTTAAATGTGGTTAATATTGCATGGGATTGGCTGTGTCAGTTGCATGTCGTCTTTCAAAGTGCAATTGCAAGACCAGATCAACATTGCCTCTCTGTTCTTAGTAATACTTAAAGGAAAGTATTTTTTTTTTTAGAATTGTTTCTTAATTTGCATATAGAGTAAGTGTGTGTGAGAGAGAGCCCTTTGCTCTCTCTCTCTCTCTCTCTTCTATCTACACTTCTCCTTAACTTGACACACACACACACACACACACACACACACACACACACACACACACACACACACACACGACAGATTAATAAAACAAGAAGAGATTTAATTCGCTTAGGTCTGCCATGCAGGGTGGTGATGTGGTGGTGGTGTGTGGTGGTGTGTGGTGGTGGTGTGTGGTGGTGGTGGTGGTGGTGTGTGGTGTGGTGGTGGTGGTGGTGGTGGTGGTGTGTGTGGTGTGGTGGTGGTGGTGGTGGTGGTGGTGGTGTGTGGTGGTGTGGTGGTGGTGTGTGGTGGTGGTGTGTGGTGGTGTGTGTGGTGGTGGTGGTGGTGTGTGGTGGTGGTGGTGGTGGTGTGGTGGTGGTGTGTGGTGGTGGTGTGTGGTGTGTGGTGGTGGTGGTGGTGGTGTGGTGGTGGTGTGTGGTGGTGGTGGTGTGTGGTGGTGGTGGTGTGGTGTGTGTGGTGGTGGTGTGTGTGGTGGTGGTGGTGGTGGTGGTGTGTGTGTTGTGGTGGTGGTGGTGTGGGTGTGTGTGGTGGTGGTGGTGGTGTGTGTGTGTTGGTGGTGGTGGTGTGTGGTGGTGGTGGTGGTGTGGTGTGTGTGGTGGTGGTGGTAGTGAGTGGTGTTGGTGGTGGTGGTGTGTGTGGTGGGTGGTGGTGGTGGTGGTGGTGGTGGTAGTGATGGTGGTAGTGGTGGTGGTGGTGTGGTGATGTGGGGCTCAGCTGAGGAGGTGGGTCATGCTAGATCATTATGTTGACTGTCTCAAGGCCCTCCTCCTCCAGTCTATGGCCTCTCTTCTCTCATCTCCTTATCTTAACTCTCTCTTCCTCTTTAATCTATAGGCCTACTCCTTCCTCTTCCGGTGTATGTGCATATCTCTTCCCTTTAGATAGTATAGGCCTATCAACTTCCCAACATTTGAGCCTATTTCTCTCTCCCAAAGTCCATGGGGGATATTACCCTATCCAAAGGCTATAGGCATATTACCCTCTACCAAGAATCTATAGGCTCATAAACGTACCCAGAATCTATAGGCCAGTGTCACTCCTCAAAACTATAAGCCTATGTTCCTACCCAGTCTATAGGCCTATCCATCTCACACAGCCTAGCGGCCACTAGCACCTCTTTAAGTTATAGGTCTAGTTAGGGTTCATAAATTCTTTAGGACTTTTCCCACCTGTGTCTATGTAGTGATGATAATAATAACAATAATAATAATAATAATAATAATAATAATAACAATAATAACAATAACGTTGACTATATATAAAAATCAGATAGGCCTATGTTATTATTAGCTACAAGGCCTAAGTGATCCCAAAATAGGTCAATACTCTCTGCTCGTGAAGCCTAAGTGATATTCTTATAGGCCTATCCTTATTGTAATGCGTAATGATAATAGACGTAGTAATAATAGTGGTAATAGTAATAATAGCAACTGGACTTATTCAGGTTCTCAAGTCCAACCCTCAAGTTCGACCTTCGAGTTTGACCTACAATTACAAGTCTGACCTTAGGCCTATTGAACGATGCTTAAAGACCCTGACTATTGAAACACTTTGAAACTATAAGACTTATTAAGACCCCTGGCATCTGAGATTGATCTAAAACTCTCTCTCTCTCTCTCTCTCTCTCTCTCTCTCTCTTTTTTTTTTTTCTCTCTTTTTGCCAGAGTACCTTACCCTCATCTACTTGCTCCTCAGCCTCTCACTCAGCCAGTACTTGGGGCGTGGCTGTTGTGAGATGAGAGCGGGGAGTGGAGGCGGGGGTGGGGAGAGGTGGAGGAGAGAGAGAAGAGATGAAAGAAAGAGATATTAAAGAAAGAAAACATCTAACAATAACAAACACTAGTTATACACCATCAACCACATACACAAACACATACACATACATACTTGAATACATACACATAGTACACATACATACATACATACATACATACAGTACACACACACACACACACTGTTATCTGTATGGGACTGTACAGTGATAACATATAATGTCTTATCGTAGGTGGCTGTTATCTTATCACCTACAGTACACTCACCTTAATTACCTTACTTTCACCTTAATTACCTCACCTCTCACCTAAATTACCTCACCTCTCACCTAAAACTCTCCACCTCTCACCTAAACCTCCTCACCTCTCTCACCTTATCTCCCCACCTCTCACCTAAAACTCCCTCACCTCCACTAAAACTCCTCCCTCTCACCCTAAAACTCTCCCTCTCACCCTAAACTCCTCATCTCTCCTAAAACTCTCACCTCTCACCTCACCTCCTCACCTCTCACTAAAACTCCCTCACCTCTACCTTAATTACCTCCCTCTCACCTAAAACTCCTCACCTCTCACCTAAACTCCTCACCTCTCACCTAAAACTCCTCACCTCTCACCTAAAACTCCTCACCCCACCTAAACTCCTCACCTCTCACCTAAAACTCCTCACCTCTCACAAACTCCTCCTCTCACCTAAACTCCTCACCTCTCACCTAAAACTCCCCACCTCTCACCTAAAACTCCTCACCTCTCACCTAAAACTCCTCACCTCTCACCTAAACTCCTCACCTCTCACCTTAATACCTCACCTCTCACCTAAAACTCCTCACCTCTCCCCAAACTCCCTCACCTCTCACCTAAAACTCCTCACCTCTCACCTAAACCTCCTCCTCTCACCTAAAACCTCACCTCTCACCTTATTACCTCACCTCTCACCTAAACTCCTCACCTCACCCTAAACTCCCTCACCTCTCACCTAAAACTCCTCACCTCTCCTAAACCTCACTCCCCTCTCACCTAAAACTCTCAACTCTCACTAAAAACTCCTCACCTATTCCGGGCCAACATTCGCAGGATTATTATTATTATTACTATTATTGTATTATTATTATTATTACTATTATTATTATTATTATTATTATTATTATTCATTATTATTATTATTATTATTATTATTATTATTATTATTATTGATTATTATTATTATTATTATTATTATTACTATTATTATTATTATTATTATTATTATTATTACTATTATTATTATTATTATTGTTATTATTATTATTATTATTATTATTATTATTATTGTTATTATCATTATTATTATTATTATCATTATTATTATTATTATTATTATTATTATTAATATTATTATTGGTCGTGTTTACTATTATTATTTTATTTATTTATTTTAACAACGAACAACACACACACACACACACACACACACACACACACACACACACACACACACCTGGCAGTAAGCCGTATGCACAGGTAAGAATCCATATATATACTTTCGCTATATATAACTGATAGGTACCGTCTATGGCTCTGGGCCTATGTGTGCGTGTATGTTTTGTTGTGACTGTATGTGTGCGTTTGTGTGTATGTATGTATGTATGTTTTTCCGCCATCGTCTATCCCTACAGTCACCTGGGGGTAATTAGTACACCACACCTGTAATTAAAGATGAAAGTCATTTATCCTACCTTAATTTACCTGAAGGGATTTTGTACACCTGTTCCCCTGTTAGTTAATCACCTTTGTAAATAGATGGACAGGTAGACAGGCA
The DNA here is from genome assembly GCF_018991925.1 of Homarus americanus. Lineage (NCBI taxonomy): Eukaryota > Metazoa > Arthropoda > Malacostraca > Decapoda > Nephropidae > Homarus > Homarus americanus. The sequence continues at coordinate 156,530 of NW_024726362.1, forward strand.
CAATAGACAGGTAATTATGTTGATAGGCAGATATGTGGATGGATAGATAGATGGATAGATGAAGGAATGAATGACAGGTAGATAGATGGATAGACAGGTAGATAGATGGATAGAAAGGTAGATAGTTGGATAGATAGACAGGTAGATAGATGGATAGACAGGTAGATAGATGGATAGACAGGTAGATAGATGGATAGACAGGTAGATAGATGGATAGATAGACTAGTTAGATAGATGGATGGTGGTAGATAGATGGATAGATAGTCAGGTAGATAGATGGAGTGATTAACTAGGTAACCTGGTGGACAGGTAGATTATATGAATAGATAAAATTGAAATGTCCTTGAAAGCAGGTGGATGTGGGGAGGGTGGGGAAGATGATGTGTGGGGGGAGAGGGTGAGGGAGGGGGTGAGGGGGGAGATGATGTGGGGGAGGTGGTGTGGGGGAGGGTGGGGAGTGGTGTGGGGAGGAGGGGTGTGGGGGAGAGGGGTGGGGAGGTGGTGTGGGGAGAGGGGTGGGGAGGTGGTGTGGGGGGGGGAGAGGGGTGGGGGGAGGGTGGTGTGGGGAGGTGGTGTGGGGGAGAGAGGTGGGGAGATGATGGTGGTGGTGTGTGTGTGTGTACTGTATAAAAATATATATACTGTATATATATTCATGTGTGTGTATATATTTAGTTTATACATACATACATACATACATACATATACATACATACATACAGACCATGACTGGGTAACCTTGAATAGCAGAAGACGACCATTGAACTCTGTTGAACGAAATGGGGGTGAGGAGAAGTGGGGGGAAAGGGTGGGTGGTGGTGGAGGGAAGGAGAAAGTAGTGGTGGGGAAGAAGTGGTTGTGGGGGGTTGGGGGGTGGTAGATGATTGTGGTAGGAGGAAGTGGTCTTGGTGTTGGCGGGGGGTGGGGGTGATTGGGGAGAGGGAGGTTGTAGGAGGAGAAAGTCGTGGTGG
>NW_024726362.1:160000-166405 GCF_018991925.1 Homarus americanus
CGTTTTATTAGAGTTTGGTAGTTTTATAAGAGTTTGGGGTCGTTTTATATAAGAGTTTGGTCGTTTTATATAAGAGTTTGGTCGTTTTTTATAGAGTTTGGTCGTTTTTTATAAGAGTTTGGTCGTTTTTATAAGAGTTTGGTCGTTTTATATAAGAGTTTGGTCGTTTTATATAAGAGTTTGGTCGTTTTTATAGTTGGGTCGTTTTTATAAGAGTTTGGTCTAGTTTTATAAGAGTTTGGTCGTTTTATAAGAGTTTGGTCGTTTTACAAGAGTTTGGTCGTATATATAAGAGTTTGGTCGTTTATATAAGAGTTTGGTCGTTTTTATAAGAGTTTGGTCGTTTTTATAAGAGTTTGGTCGTTTTTTGTAAGAGTTTGGTCGTTTTTATAAGAGTTTGGTCGTTGATATAAGAGTTTGGTCGTTTCTATAAGAGTTTGGTCGTTTTTATAAGAGTTTGGTCGTTTTTATAAGAGTTTGGTCGTTTTTATAAGAGTTTGGTCGTTTCAATAGATCAGATTCTAGTAGGTCCCGACACATCGTCCTCAAAGGGTTAAACCATCATCCTCTAAGGGTTAAACCATCATCCTCTAAGGGTTAAACCATCATCCTCAAAAGGGTTAATCATTGTGTTGGGGTGCGAACCATTGTCACCCTTAACCCGTGTTGATGGGCCTCAGCACCGTAGCAGCCCTCCCACGGCACACCTTCCCTTACCTGGTCAACTGGACACAAAAGGTTCTCACTATACCTTCATCTGCTCCACCACGGGGGGGGGGGGTGGTGGTGTTGCCAACGATAATATGTGTGTGTGGGTGTGTGTGGGTGTGTGTGTGTGCACGTGCGTGTGTGTGTGTGTGGGTGTGTGCGTGTGTGTGTGTGTGTGTGTGTGTGTGTGATAATAATAATGATAATATTTGCACTCGCTTATTTCACCTGAATATTAACACTCCTAACACTAACCTAACTTAACCTAATCTAACCTAACTTAACCTAACCCACAGGCATCATATGGGTGTCTAATCTTCAGGTGATGTAAACTAACCAACACAGTATATTTATACAACCTATACAAGTTATCTCAGGTGAAAATATTTAGTAACATTCTTGAAATTTTTAAACTTTTACGGACGGATTTTAGATTTACAGCGACCACGTGGGCCATGTGGGGGCCATGTGGGGGGCCATGGCCACTCAACAAGGATGTTCAGGGAAAGGGGGTTGAGGATGGAGTCTGGGCCACTCAACAAGCGTATTGCACTATTGAACGTGTGTGTGTGTGTGTGTGTGTGTGTGTGTGTGTGTGTGTGTGTGTGTGTGTGTGTGTGTGTGTGTGCGTGCCACGTGGTACAGGAGTCGCATGCCATCAGAGATCGTGAGTTAGGTTAGGTCAGGTTAGGATAGGTAAGGTTAGGTTAGGTTAGGTTAGGTTAGGTTAGGTTAGGTTAACATGGGTAAGGTCTCGTTCATCTTCGAATGCTTGTTGAGTGGCCGCCATCTTTGTTTACATAATCGACTCGTCGCTATCCTCGCTGAGTGGCCAATTACCCGGATGACTTTGTTGAACAGTGTAGTTAATATACCTACTGAGTGGCCTAAGATCACGTATTTACATAGTTAATATACCTACTGAGTGGCCTAAGATCACGTATTTACATAGTTAATATACCTACTGAGTGGCCGGTAAACAGCAGGTATAAAATAATGTAAACACAACCACGTGGCAGGTTTAGTTATGTATCCTCTCTCTCTCTCTCTCTCTCTCTCTCACCACTCCACCACTCACTCTCCTCAACCTGTATTCACCCCCTAGCCAACCAATTCTCACCCTCGTTCCGTTGTTTGTCAGTCAATTTCATCACAGACGATGCAGTTGAGATCCATGTTAATCAATCGTCTGTATTCAATTCTTTCCGGTGTCGTTGATTTTTTTGGTCGTCATTTCTCACATGTCCGTCTTTCAATTATTCAATCCTGTCAGTCAATTTGGGTATTATTTTTTTTTATTTTTTTATTTCAAAATCTTTTGGGATGAGCGATTTATTTTTATGGTTCTATCGTTAGTTAATTCAGTCAACTGACCTTACCTTAACCTAACCTAACCTAACTCTAACCCAACCCTAATCAAACCTAACTCTAACCTAACCCTAATCAAACCCAACTCTAACCCTAATCAAGCCTAACTTAACCTAATCCTAACCCTAATCAAACTCTAACCTAATTTAATGCGATGTTCAAAAAATTTTTTAAGGAGTAATTTTGGTTCTCTCTCTCTCTCTCTCTCTCTCTCCACCCGCCCATCCCTTCTCTCTCTCTCCACCCAGCCCATCCTCTCTCTCCACCCAGCCTCCATCCCTTCTCTCTCTCGTCTCTCTCTCTCCACCCAGCCTCCATCTCTTCCCTCGCCCACCACATCTTGAGCGACCAGTTTTAGTCAGCTTTAGTTCCACGCTTTAAAGCTTAGTTGCAGCTGTTTCTTCTCTCTCTCTAACCCAACCTAACCTAACCTAACTTTAAATATAGACTAGACAGATATAATGAGTCATAAAGGATGGATGTAAATAGGATCTTCGTATCGACCAATCAGCGTGCTATTTTGGTGAATGTCAGTGACGTCATCGTAGTCCTGTGGTTGTGATTGGTTGGGGAGCTCTTGACGTCATCGTAGTACTCTGTCCTGATTGACTGGAAGATTCGTGACGTCACTTGTACTGTGATAGGATGACACAATTGACGTCATTTTAGTACTCTATTTGTGATTGGTTGGGGGTACTTGACGTCATTATGGTAGTGTGTTTGTGATTGGCTTGAGGACTTATGAGTCATTGTGTTGAAGGTGGCGTGACATTGACCAACCCCCCCCCCTCTCTCTCTCTCTCTCTCTCTCTCTCTCTCTCTCCTTCCTTGTGTTTCATATATTATTTTACCACACACACACACACACACACACACACACAACACACACACACACACACACACACACACACTGGTATAACCTTTTTAATTATATGATTATTTATTTGGTTGTGAGCAGTTTAGGTTGGGTTGGGGTTGGGTTGGGTTGGGTTGGGTTGGAATGTTGGGTTGGGTTGGGTTGGGTTGGTTTGGGTTGGAGTTAGGTTAGGTGGTTAGATTGGGTCAGGTCAGGTCAGGTCAGTTTAGTTTAGGTTAGTAGTGATCAGCTACCAAACAGGGAGGTACTGGGAAGATATTGGCAGCATGTCATCTCTAATGTGGACCCTGCTGCCATAGGTGATAAGTCCCAGGTTGATGATCCGCCTCATTTTCCACAATTGTAGGGTCTCATTGTGTCTCTGACAACACAACATAAGGACATATATTGTTTCTCACTACTGATCATTTTTATTGATGTATTTCTTTATGGTTCTTTATTACTAGTATTATTACAGTATTGTTATTATTATTATCATTTCTTTTTCATTTATTAGCCAGCCCCCCACCTCACCCTTTTACATCCTTGTGTAAGGTGAAGCGTTTACAGCGCCCAACAGGAAGCATGCTAAGGTCATGCTTGACTTTATGTCTCATGATTAAGTGCATAAGCCTGAGAGTCGAGGCATAGGCCTGATGGGCATAAAGCCTGTAGAGTCAAGGCATAGAAGCCTGAGAGTCAAGGGCATAGAAGCCTGAGAGTCAGGGCATAGAGAGTCAAGGCATGGCCTGAGAGTCAGTGGTTTTGTCATCAGGATTGAAGCTCCAACATCTTGTCCCGAATACCAATTCGCACTTTCTACACCAGGTACCTGCTGTGCTGCTAGGTGAACAGGGATTAATGGGGGCTAGGAAGTATGTCCAAGCAACTTCCACCGGCCGGAATCGAACCTGTGACATCTTGCTTGCTGAAAGAACAGTGCCGCTCTACCACCACCTCCCCATTATTATTAACACATTTTCACCCCAGGCTGCCCGATGTGGGTCAGTGACCTGTGCCCGGGTGGGCTAATCGCTGTAAAAAACCTAACCTAAGGAGACTATCTTTGAGGCAGGGAGCTGGGGTAGGACTGTGAGGGATGACACTTTCCCCTCCGACACTCAACTCATTGTCCAGTGCCGCGTCTGGTGTGTGGCGAGTCAGGTGTATGCTGAGTCAGGTGTGTGTGGGGGTGGGGCCTGACTCGCTTAATGTAAGGATCTCTTGTTGTGTGTGTGTGTGTGTGTGTGTGTGTGTGTTTGTGTGTGTGTGTGTGTGTTTGTTTACAGTATCCTTGCCTAACCTGTAATCAATCTCCTCTCTCTCTCTCTCTCTCTCTCTCTCTCTCTCTCTCTCTCTCTCTCTCTCTCTCTCTTGGCTACAACAGCTTGGGTTTACAAAAAAAACATCATCGACCCTACTAGCCAATGTCATCTTTAATTACATGGTTATGGGCAGTTGGCTTCATTGTCAGGGTCGATGGGTTATCCTTATTGGTGTGAAGATTGGTCTGGTTTTTGGTTTTTTGGTGTTGTTAACATTAACTACAACAACAACAACATTATTAACTAATAACAGCAACATCATTAATAACAATAACAACAACAACAACAACATTTACAACAACAACAACGTTAATAACAATAACAGCAAGCAACAAGCATTAACTACAAGCGACAGCAAGCATTAATAACAACAACATGTGGCGGCTAACAAGCAACAATAACAACAACGTACAACAACAATAACAACAACAACGTAACAAACATACAACAACAATAACAACAACAACAACAAGCAACAACAATAACAAGCGACAACAATAACAACAACAACAACAGGGGTAATACTTAATAACAACAACAACGTTAACTACAGCAACAACATTGGTAACGGCATTAACAACAACAACACATCTCGCCACCCAATGAAAAGCTTTTTTATTTATGGAAATTATAGTTTCTCTGGCAGAAGTTAATATTTGTTTGTTCACCTGTTTGTTGTCGTGTCATCAGGTGTGGTAGGGCAGTTAGTGACAGACAGACGTAGTTGATGGTGTTTTGATGTGTCTGGGTGTGGTAGGGTGGTTAGTGACAGGCAGACGTAGTTGATGGTGTTATTGACGTGTCTTGGGTGTGGTGGGGTGGTGGACAGATGAAGGTGATGGTGTTGTTGACGTGTTCTGGGTGTGGTGGGTAGTTAGTGACGGACGTAGTTGATGGTGTTATTGGAGTGTCCTGAGGTGTGGTGGGGTAGTTAGTGACAGATGATGTGTTGATGGTGTTGTTGAGTGTCCTGAGGTGTGGTGGGGCAGTTAGTGACAGACAGATGTAGTTGATGGTGTTTTGATGTGTCTGGGTGGTGGGTAGTTGGTGACAGACAGACGTAGTTGGTGGTGTTATTGATGTGTTTGGGTGGGGGGGGGGGTGTTTGTGTGTTGAGGTGTGGTGGGGAGTTAGTGACAGGAGGACGTAGTTGATGGTGTTATTGAGTGTCCTGAGGTGTGGTGGGGTGGTGTGACGGGTGACGTAGTTGATGGTGTTATTGACGTGTCCTGGGTGTGGTGGGGTAGTTAGTGACAGACGGGCGTAGTTGATGGTGTTGTTGATGTGTCCTGAGGTGTGGTGGGGAAGTTAGTGACAGACAGACGTAGTTGATGGTGTTATTGACGTGTTTGTGGTGTGTTAGTTGGTGACAGACAGATGGGTGGGTGTGTGGGGTGGGGGGGGTGGTAGTTGATGGTGTTGTTGACGTGTTTGAGGTGTGGTGGGGTAGTTGGTGACAGACAGACGTAGTTGATGGTGTTATTGATGTGTCTGGGGTGTGGTGGGGGAGTTGGTGACAGACAGACGTAGTTGATGGTGTTATTGATGTTTCTTGGTGGTGTGGTAGTTAGTGACAGATGACGTAGTTGATGGTGTTATTGATGTGCTGAGGTGTGGTGGGGTAGTTAGTGACAGACAGACGTAGTTGATGGTGTTTTGAGTGTCTGAGGTGTGGTGGGCGATTGGTGACGGACAGACGTAGTTGATGGTGTTATTGACGTGTCCTGAGGTTTGGTGGGTTAGTTAGTGACAGACGGGCGTAGTTGATGGTGTTATTGATGTGTGTGTGGTGTGGGGGAAGTTAGTGATGGATAGACGTAGTTGATGGTGTTATTGACGTGTCCTGAGGTGTGGGCAGCAGGACAGAGCAGACGTGGTTGATGCAGCATTGACGTGTCCTGGAGGTGGTGTTAGTGAACAGACAGACGGCTGATGGCAAGTATTGACGTGCCCCTGAGGTGGTAGGGAAAGAAGAAAGGACAGACGGGTTGAGAAAAGGCTGGATGTGCCCTGAGGTGTGGGGAAGAAAAGAGCAGACAGACGTGAAGGATGGTGTTGGTTGACGTGTCATGAGGTGTGGTAGGTAGTTAGTGACAGACACGGTTGATGGTATTGGAGTGTCTGAGTGTGTGGTGGGGTAGTTGCGAG
>NW_024726363.1:0-14616 GCF_018991925.1 Homarus americanus
AGAACAGCAGTGCACTGGAGACATACAGTATATGTGTTGGAGAACTAAGAGTTGTAGACAAATATATATTGAAAGAACAAGAATGTGTTGTAACGTAATAATGTTAAATAGTACACAGACAGAAAAGTAATGAAAACGTATTTGGCTGAGAGAGACAGGAGTGTGGAAGAGACAGGAGTGTGGGAGAGACAGGAGTGTGGGAGAGACAGGAGTGTGGGAGAGACAGGAGTGTGGGAGAGACAAGAGTGTGAGATAGACAGGAGTGTGGGAGAGACAGGAGTGTGGGAGAGACAGGAGTGTGGGAGAGACAGGAGTGTGGGAGAGACAGGAGTGTGGAAGAGACAAGAGTGTGGGAGAGACAGGAGTGTGGGAGAGACAGGAGTGTGGGAGAGACAGGAGTGTGGGAAAGACAAGAGTGTGAGACACATGGATCTTTTATTAATTATGAGTGAGAAAAATATTATTTCCAATTAATACGAATCAAATTTTTCCTACATGCCTCGCCCATGAATATCGCGGAGATCAGTAAAAAAATAAACAAATTTAATTAACACTTGGATTCAAAAGGAGAAACTAGTTATATATTTGTTAATTTCGTTAAAATCCTTAAATAACTTAAAAATACTATATATTACTGTGTTCACGCTTGATGGCTGTTATTAGCTGAATAATAAACAATAATGACGTTTATTTTCATGTATTTTCTCTACTTATTTTTATCATCATTATGTCTTCTAACTTGTTTTTGAGGAACGGATGACCACACAGCTCACTATCAGTTCGTCATGAGGTGCCGGGGTAAAATTCACGAACTAATCTTTGTTGTATTATTGTATTATATCTCAATTTCTATAATAACATTACGGTACCTTATTTATCAGCAGTATTTTCTATGGCCAATTAACATCATGTTTTGTGTAAGATGTAATTGGTTTCATGTCATGTGTTTGTGTTATTAAGAAGTTTATCGTTTTCATTATTATTCTTTTTCTCTCGTGTAGTGGTAGGCTTATCGTCTCATGGCCCATGTTTGTCCCTGGTATCCAGTTGCATTTTTAAGTAATTTTTTTTTATAACTGTACATACATACGTGTATATATGAATAATGGGCTTGGCTTAAGAAGCGTCTCCGTCTAGCGCCCCCTTGGGTATTGCACCATTATTTGAGTTATATACAAGTAAATATTCTATTTCTACAGAGGAATTCTACAAACAAACAAAAATTTTCTTATGCTGTTATGCTGGTTTGACGGATTTTAGCTTGTTCAAATATCGAAAAATGTGCGTGTCCCCGGGTCAGTAAAGTAACCTTTTAGGCTTTGCTCTGAGGATGGAATAAGTGATGTCCCAAGGCGCGAGCTGATTAAACAACCCAGCACTTAAATTGACTGTGATATCCCTGGTGTTCCTCTTCATGTCAGTATCGTATATAAAATTTCCCCTTTTCCGAAATTCTCCTAAACTTCCTGAATAAATCAGACAGACAGACAGCTGTTACCCAAACAATAAGCTTTTGTTTCTAACTCCCACAAAGAAGTTACGTTTCTCAACATTTAAACAGTATACAGATAATATTCTAAACCTTGCCAACTAGCACCCTTGTACAACATAGTAATTTAGACTTAATAACACAGTAAACAAGGAGAATTTAAGGTAACTCCAAGGTCAGGCATAAAGACTTAATATTACATAAGTACTTCTGTATGAGCATGACAAAGATACATAATACACCCAGCGAGGACAGTGTGTGGAGGTCACTATTCACCACCATACACCCACCGAGGACAACGTGTGGAGGGCATTGTTCGCCACGATACACTCAGCGAGGACAGCGTGTGGAGGTCATTGCTCGCCACGATACACTTGGCAAGGACAGCGTGTAGAGGTCATTGCTTGCCACGATACACTCAGCGAGGACAGTGTGTGGAGGTCACTATTCGCCACCATACACCAACCGAGGACAACATGTGGAGGTCATTGTTCGCCACGATACACTCAGCGAGGACAGCGTGTAGAGGTCATTGTTCACCACGATACACTCGGCGAGGACAGCGTGTAGAGGTCATTGCTCGCCACGATACACTCGGCGAGGACAGCGTGTACAGGTCATTGCTCGCCACGATACACTCAGCGAGGACAGCGTGTAGGGGTCATTGCTTGCCACGATACACTCAGCGAGGACAGTGTGTGGAGGTCACTATTCGCCACCAAACACCAACCGAGGACAACGTGTGGAGTTCATTGTTCGCCACGATACACTCAGCGAGGACAGCATGTAGAGATCATTGCTCGCCACGATACACTCGGCGAGGACAGCGTGTAGAGGTCATTGCTTGCCACGATACATTTAGCGAGGACAGCGTGTAGAGGTCATTGTTCGCCACGATACACTCAGCGAGACACTATTGGTAGACTGACACTATTGGTAGACTGACGCTATTGGTAGACTGACACTATTGGTAGACTGATACTATTGGTAGACTGATGCTATTGGTAGACTGACACTATTGGTAGACTGATCCTATTTGTAGACTGACACTATTGGTAGACTGACACTATTGGTAGACTGATACTATTGGTAGACTGACACTATTGGTAGACAGATACTATTGGTAGACTGATACTATTGGTAGACTGACACTATTGGTAGACTGATACTATTGATAGACTGACACTATTATTAAGACTGACACTATTGGTAAGACTGACACTATTGGTAGACTGATATTATTGATAGACTGACACTATTGGTAGACTGACACTATTGGTAAGACTGACACTATTGGTAGACTGACACTATTGGTAGACTGACACTATTGGTAGACTGACACTAATGGTAGACTGATACTATTGGTAGACTGACACTATTGGTAGACTGATACTATTTGTAGACTGATGCTATTTGTAGACTGACACTATTTGTAAGACTGGCACTATTGGGAGACTGACACTATTGGTAGACTGACACTTGGTAAGACTGACACTATTGGTAGACTGACACTATTGGTAGACTGATACTATTGGTAGACTGACACTATTGGTAAGACTGACACTATTGGGAGACTAACTCTATTGGTAAGACTGACACTAGCAAACTGACACTATTAGTAAGACTGACACTATTGGTAGACTGACAGTATTGGTAGACTGACACTATTGGTAGACTGACACTATTAGTTAGACTAACACTATTGGTAGACTGACACTATTAGTAAGACTGACAATATTGGTAGACTGACACTATTAGTTAGACTAACACTATTGGTAGACTGACACTATTAGTAAGACTGACAATATTGGTAGACTGACACTATTAGTAAGACTGACACTATTAGTAAGCCTGACACTATTAGTAAGACTGACACTATTAGTAAGACAAACAGCCAAATTATACAACAGTCGAAAGTCTACCAGAGAAATGAGGCAGTAAAGACTTATTTACACGCTCGTAAACCTTAGAGTAAGAGGGACACACACACAGGCACCACCAAACACAGAAAGTGGTGACCAGCAATGGGAGGGATAGGGTGGGAGATGGTGGTGATTGGGTGGGGGATGGGATGAGGAATGGTGGTGATGGGGCTGGGGATGGTGGTGATGGGGCGGGGGATGGTGGTGATGGGGCGGGGGATGGTGGTGGTGATGGGGCGGATGGTGGTGATGGGGCGGGGATGGTGGTGATGGGGCGGGGATGGTGGTGATGGGGCGGGGGATGGTGGGGCGGGGATGGTGGTGATGGGGCAGGATGATGGTGGTGATGGAAGTGTGGTTGTAGAGGTGGTGAAAGTGATCGTTAGGACTGGTGGTTAGATTAGTGTGTAGAATGATAGTTGGTGTAATGTATATATATATATATATATATATATATATATATATATATATATATATATATATATATATATATATAATCCTGACTGATAATTCTGAAAGTTAGATAATTTGTTTTCGAGCTTGTGCACACTTTCGCAGAAACACAAATGTATGTGTGTACATTATTCCGCATGCGTGCCTCTGTGGTCTTCAGGCAAACATACAAGTTACACAAAACGTGCTTCATCCAAACGTCCGTCGTGACGTCACACATATTTGCAGACCTTTAAACCTGACCTCACAGATGTAAACGGTTCATGTCAACCTTCAATATCATGTCAGATATCTCGGCCACTGACAGCCGTAACCTTTGTGTTGTGAGACATGTCACTGACCATGTTTACCGACTCGCAAAACGACGATCAGCATCACAGTAATCAAGGCCAACCTATTACATATAGAGTACCAACACACTAATAATTCTTTTGTTAATTACAAGAGAGGTGTAATTAAATAATTTCTCCTGGACAACAGTGACATCAAACATGCCAATTAACCGGTCACCTCCCGCTCATGCCAACCGTCACACTTTACAGAACTAACTATCGTTGATCGAGGTAATCTAAGGCATTACACGGAGCCCATCACAGACTGCGGTTAAGCAACTTCAGACATAAAGAACAATTTCCTTCCTCAGCGGGTCAACGGAGGTGAAACAATGGGTCTATTAAGCCCCGCCATTGAAGAGGGAGGGGGTTGAAGAGCTGCCATTACAACCACTGCAAATAACTACATGAATACGAGGAAAAATGGGACAAAAACGAGGGGGAAATGGGCTAGTCTGTGGTCTGAATGTGTAATTATGTCTGTGTGTTCCCCGCAGCGAGCGATTCAGGGGCCTCTCTACCCCCTACCTGCCGGGTGCAGTGAGAAAGTCTTAGTACAGGTGTCTCCTCGGGTGAGTTGAGGGGAAACACGAAGTTCATTGTCGGGAATGTTGTAGTATGTGGGGAAAGTGTTTTATTTTATGACGAGTGTGTGAGGGAAGGGAAAATGAAAGAGAAAGATGGTTGATATCGATGCATCACTGAGATTGAGTAACAGATGTAGAAACTGCCAGACATACGAAGATGAGTGAAAGTGTGAGAGATGTACAAAAAGACAGACAAATGACAGACAGGCAGACAGACAGACAGAGAAATGTAAAATATCGTCGTCTTTTACTGGGCCTGGAAGCACCACAGCAAAGCATAAAAACAGAGACTCATCGTCTTCCGGCATGACTCCTTTACTGGTGATGTTCCGACAGAAAATAAACACTCCTTAACCCAACCTATTTGTCTTTCAAATTTCTTTACCTCTATGGCTTTAATTATTAAGATAATCAACGTTCTTTACCTATACTAACCTCTCTCTTGTTAATGGGGTCCAAGAACGATCTCAATTCCACAACAAACACTGGGACAAGATTCTACACATACTAGCGGGCATTGGTCAAGAGACAGATGGTATAAATGATCTCTGATGTTCATAAGATTTTGTTTTTCCATTGTGTTCTATTATGTTTGAGTGAGTCTAAAATAGTCTTATCATCAAGTACCATCATACATTAACACACACACACATACATGTGCGCACACCTACACACGCAAACGCACTAACACAATTAAACACACACATACACACATTCATCGAACCAGCTACAGTCAGCCTATATATTTTATCCAGAAATTGGCGTTCCAGGGTAAATCGACAGAGGACCGCCTAGTCTGGTGATCTAAATATTGCGTGATGCAAGACACACCGGCGAGCACACTCACGGCCACCGACACAGCAAACTTCCCTCTTCCCATGTTTAAGTTGAGCCCAGATTCTCAAAGGTTCGTTAGCTGAATTATGTTGTAAATGGAGATGTAAGAACCCGACTCACTGGCTCCATTGCTCTTCCATGGCGAGTACACTGTAACCAAATAACTTCTCTTATTACCATTTATTGAGACATTTAGCGTATATAGGTTAGGTTAGGTTAGGTTAGGTTAGGTTAGGTTAGGTTAGGTTAGGTCAGGTCAGGTCAGGTCAGGTAAGATCAGATCAGGTCAGGTTGCTGGACATTGGTAGCATATACAGGAATCAATTTTGTCTTCAATAGAGTTAATAACGAGGTGGAAACTCCGACAGTTACAGTACACACAGACTACAGCTGAAGGTTGCTAAGGGTGGTCGAGCCCTGGCCTTTCACCACTGTGACTTGGGTTCAATACTTTCTTGGGTAGGATGTGAAAAGGGTGTTAACCAGTATACCCTTACCAAACATGACAGGTTTTCTCCAGGTACTCCGATTTCACCCTGTACTAACTAGCACTGGATCTATATGGGATGCCCTCATATGACCTTGAAGAAGACCAGTTAGTCATAATTGATGAGAGCTATACAGAATATATAAAAAAAGCTGTTTCCGATCAAAATTACAAATGGATGCCAATTCTTTAGAGACAGGAGAAGAGCTTGTGGTCTTTTGATAGGGCAAGAGAGGATTGGTTTAAATTGTTACGTCAATATATCCCTCGAGGAGTCACTACCGCCTGTCTCTGGAGGCTTTGTTAGGTAAGACTACAAAATAAACTGTGTATACGAAGTGTAATTTAACCCCAACACACAACACACGCACCGCTTCCCCCCAGGTTGACTACACACGCATAATCCTCATTAATCTACCTTTTTCGCACTGACTTATAAAAAAACATAATTTCATTTGTGAAAGTGAAGGGAAACTGGACAAAAGCTAACGGAGAAAAATCAAATAACGAAGCATAAACTATTTCACACATCAGAGCATCTTGTAGACGACGACCTGTGTGAACGAGGTGAAAGTGTTCAAACGAGCCCTTAACTGGGGTCATGGAACGGGTCTATACCAACGAGTGTAATGAATAATCTAACACAGCCATAGTTTGTTTACACTCCCCGGTGATGGATTCCTTCTTATCTATAATTCACGATTTCTCTTCATATATTTTTACCAGTGTATTCAACCGTGTATTAATAAATCTCCAATCCTACAGAAATAAGTCTACGTACTACAGCTTTGGCGATATACAATATACAAAGGATGTTTAACATTTGAGTCGGTGGTTGAATCCCTCACATGGCGTCAATGTGGTCTGAATCTGTTGCATGAGCCGTATTTATGGTCTACAGTTCTTGTATTCTTCACGCTAGGGTTTTATATAATATACATAAGAGCCACAACAACACACAGTAATAACCACGACATCCACACAACAATAACCACAACATATAACAATATCCATTATAACAACAACACAAAAAACCCACAACAACAATAACAACAACGAACACAAGAACAACAACAATAACAACAACGAACATAAGAACAACAACAATAACAACAACGAACATAAGAACAACAACAATAACAACAACGAACATAAGAACAACAACAATAAACACAATAACAACAAAACACGACAACAAACAGAACAATAACGTCACCAATAACCACAAACAACAATATGTACTATCACAACACATCCAATGAGACCTCCAGTGCTCCGATATAACCTTCATAACTTAAAGAGACCTTTACCACATCCACCAGACCTCCAACACTCACACAGCACTCAAGCCAAGACGTCAGGGGATTAAGTTGCACTCTGGCTGGGGAGAGAGTTGCCGCGTGTCCGTGAGGTGACTGCCACGTTTTTGCACTGGCTTTTCCGGGAAGTCGAGGTTGGTGTCCTGTGTGTGTGTGTAATAATAATAATAATAATAATAATTCACGGTTTATTGAAAAAGTTCTGCAGCCCGAAGGCTGAAAATATACATTGGGCATAAATGACTTATTACATACATTGGTGGTTTAACAAAAGCCTTCATTAGAGAAAGGTAAAGGAACATACAGTGAACATATAGATTAATGTAGGTGTTGAACAGCAAAAACGTAGTGTAGTAACTCCCTCCCAGATGGTGTTAGGAGGGACCTCACGTGGTGTAGTAGTTCCCTCACAGATGGTGTTATGGGGGGCCTCACGTGGTGAAGTAATTCCCTCGCAGATGGTGTTATCAGGGGCCTCACGTGGTGTAGTAACTCCCTCCCAGATGGTGTTAGGAGGGACCTCACGTGGTGTAGTAGTTCCCTCACAGATGGTGTTAGGAGGGACCTCACGTGGTGTAGTAATTCCTCTAGATAGTGTTATGAGGGGCCTCACGTGGTGTAAGTAATGAATTCCTACCTCACAGATATTAATAATGGTGTTATGAGGGGCCTCACGTGGTGTAGTAATTCCCTCACAGATGGTGTTGTGAGGGGCCTCACATGGTGTAGTAATTCCCTCACAGATGGTGTTATGAGGGACATGTGGTTTAGTAATTCCCTCACAGATGGTGTTATATGAGTGAGGTGTGGTTCCAGGCCTTCCTATCGTAGACGGATTAACACATCGCTGGTAGTTGGGTCTCACAGGCCGTTATCACTGGGTACCTGGGACCTCAATGTGTGAAAGGTCAACTTGGGTACCACTGTTACTGTTGAGTTGTTCTCACTGACTTAAGCACTGTTCACCACTGTTCACCTCTGTTAACACTGGTTCCATTTCTTTCCTAAATGAAATAGTAACTTCTGGCGTGAACTTGTTGATATTCCGGTGGGGAGGAGGGTTCAGGGGAGGGAGTTGGTATGGGCCAACATAACAGTTGACCTGGCTGCTCCAAGAGGAGCGCCAGGTACGTCTTGACCCTTCGGTGGTCAAGGATGTTAGTGTCTGTCTGTGTGTTAGTGTCTGTCTGAGTGTTAGTGTCTGTCTGTGTGTTAGTGTCTGACTGTGTGTTGGTTGTGTGTTAGTGTCTGTCTGTGTGTTAGTGTCTGTCTGTGTGTTTGTGTCTGTCTGTGTGTTAGTGTCTGACTGTGTGTTGGTTGTGTGTTAGTGTCTGTCTGTGTGTTAGTTGTGTGTTAGTGTCTGTCTTTGTGTTAGTGTCTGTCTGTGTGTTAGTGTCTGACTGTGTGTTGGTTGTGTGTTAATAATAATAATAATAATAATAATAATTAACGGTTTATTGAAAGAGCTTGGCAGCCAGAAGGCTGAAAATATACAGTTACATATTTGGGGAATGGGTTTCGAATTACAAATAATATACAAGTAACATAAGTGACACAAATAAGACATATAATAACTAGATGGGGAAAGCTCAAATCCAGTTCATTTCAACATAGTGACAGTGCAAGGAGTAGGTGTTTACTGGGAGTGAATACACTGGTTTATTATTAAGTAAATTTTTGATAATTCTTTACAATGGTTGGGACTGTCGAGCGATCAGTTCGCACGTATGGGCTGGATGCCGTGGTTGTGGTGTCGAACAGCACCTCGGACTAGGGGATTTCAGGTGGTAGTAGGAGCTGTGTCGAGGATGGTGTGGTGAAGCTTCTTACCAAATTTGCAGATGAGGTCGTGGTGATGGCTTCGCAGAGTCGAAAGGGCTGGGGTGGTAAGTTGAGCGCTTCTTGATATGTGGAGTATAAGGGGAGAGAATAATCTTGCATGCCCTCTTTTTGCACTTTTTTCTAGGTGTTTACGCCAGGTGGCATTTAGGAGTGAAGACCAGGTGGGGGAGGCATAGGTGAGCTTTGGGAAGTATGAGAATGCCAGGTAAACACTGAGGAGCTCGGTGTAGAACCTGAGGGACTTGAGTCGGCGGAGTGTGGAGACGGAAACCGATGACAACCACTGACGTGTGGTTTCCAATTTAGTTTGTTGTCTAGACGCCGAGGAGCTTCTGGAAATTTGCACAACCTGGAAAGCGTTCGACCAGAGTAATGGAAGGAGGGGGACAATGTCGGAGGAGAGGTTGATGTGCATAACCATGGTCTTGGTATGGTTGATGGTGACATGGTTGTTGGTGGCCCAGTTTTGGAGACTGTTCAATAAATCCTGAAGGGCGGTATAGTTGGGAGCAGAGTTGTTGACGCTGATCCCAATGGTGGAGTCGTCGACATATTTCCAGCGAGCAGGGGTTTCTCTTAAGGCATCATTGATGAGCATAAGGAAGCAGAGTGGTCCCATTTTGGTGCCTTGGCGGACGCCACAGGTGAGTGACTGAAAGGTGGAGACAGCCCCTCGGAAGCGTACAGCTTGGCGTCGGTCACTGAGGAAGTCTGTAAGCCATGGTATAAGACTTCTCCGAAGTTCGAGGTCAATAGCTTTGTTGATGATTATATTGTGGTCGACTAGGTCGAGTGCTTTAGTGAAATCAATGAAGGCGACAGCTACAGACGTTTTTCGTTTCTCGAGATGGCGGTATATGTAATCGAGAAAGCTGACAAGACAGTGAGTGGTGGAGGAAGTTTTCATGTTGCCAAATTGCTGAGGGTCTACGACTCCTGCAATATCAGTATAAGCCCAGTCGAACACAAAACTTTCACAGATTAGGCTGGGTATTGGGGTGATTGCAATAGGTCGTAGTTGTTTTATGGATTGTGGGCTGGTTGACTTGGGCACTGGTGATACATAAGAGGTCTTCTAGTCAGCTGGGCATCTGGCTTGACTGAGAGAAGCATTGATGATGGAGCATAGGGGTTTAGCAAGCTCCGGGGAGAACTCCTTGAAGAGTTTCATTGGTAAGTCAATGGGGGTGGTAGAGCGCTTTAATTTTAGTTTGTCCAGGCGTTTTGCTACTTCAAATTCTTCTACTAAGTCAATGGGAAGGGGGGCTGGTAGGTAAGCAGGGAGAGTGGTTGTGTCAAGCCGGGGGAGCGTCTGGCATATAGTAGCGAAATGGTTATTTGTTTGCTCAGCTGCGTCAACATGAGTGAGATCTGTCTGTCTGTGTGTTAGTGTCTGACTGCGTATTAGTTGTGTGTTAGTGTCTGTCTGTGTGTTAGTGTCTGACTGTGTGTTGGTTGTGTGTTAGTGTCTGACTGTGTGTTAGTGTCTGTCTGTGTGTTGGTTGTGTGATAGTGTCTGACTGTGTGTTAGTTGTGTGTTATGTTTGTCTGTGTGTTAGTGTCTGTCTGTGTGTTGGTTGTGTGTTAGTGTCTGACTGTGTGTTAGTGTCTGTCTGTGTGTTGGTTGTGTTAGTGTCTGTCTGTGTGTTAGTTGTGTGATAGTGTCTGTCTGTGTGTTACTGTCTGTCTGTGTGTTAGTTGTGTGTTAGTGTTTGTCTGCGTGTTAGTTGTGTGCTAGTGTCTGTCTGTGTGTTAGTTGTGTGTTAATAATAATAATAATAAAAATAATAATAATAATAATAATAATAATAATAATAATAATAAAAATAATAATAATAATAATAATAATAATAATAATAATAATAATAATAATTAACGGTTTATTGAAAAAGTTCTGCAGCCCGAAGGCTGAAAATATACATTGGACATAAATGACTTACTACACACATTGGTGGTTTAACAAAAGCCTTCATTAGAGATAGGTAAATGAACATACAGTGAACATACATATTAATGTAGCATTGTACGTGTTGAACAGCAAACACCTAGTGTAGTAACTCCCTCCCAGATGGTGTTAGGAGGGACCTCACGTGATGTAGTGGTTCCCTCAGATGGTGTTATGAGGGGCCTCACGTGGTGTAGTAATTCCCTCGCAGATGGTGTTATGAGGGACCACGTGTTGTAGTAATTCCCTCACAGATGGTGTTATGGGGGACCTCACGTGGTGTAATTACCTCACAGATGGTGTTATGAGGGTCCTCACGTGGTGGAGTAATTCCCTCACAGATGGTGTTATTAGGGACCTGACGTGGTGTGGTAATTCCCTCACAGATGGTGTTATGAGGGACCTGACGTGGTATAGTAATTCCCTCACAGATGGTGTTATGAGGGGGCCTCACGTGGTGTAGTAATTCCTTGACAGATGGTGTTATGAGGGTCCTCACGTGGTGTAGTAATTCCCTCACAGATGGTGTGATGAGGGACTTGACGTGGTGTAGTAATTCCCTCACAGATGGTGTGATGAGGGACTTGACTTGGTGTAGTAATTCCCTCACATATGGTGTTATGAGGGACATGTGGTGTAGTAATTCCCTCACAGATGGTGTTAATGAGTGAGGTTTGGTCCCAGGCCTTCCTATCGTAGACGGATTAACACATCACTGGTTATCACGGGCCGTTATCACTGGGTACCTGGGACCTCACTGTGTGAAGGTTAACTTGGGTACGACTGTTACTGTTGAGTTGTTCTCACTGACTTAAGCACTGTTCACCACTGTTCACCTATGTTTAACACTGGTTCCGTTCCTTTCCTAAATTAAATTGTAACTTCTGGCGAGAACTTGTTGATATTCCGGTGGGGAGGAGGGTTCAGGGGAGGGGGTTGGTATGGGCCAACTTAACAGTTGACCTGGCTGCTCCGAGAGGAGCCCCAGGTACGTCTTGACCCTTCGGTGGTCAAGGATGTTAGTGTCTGTCTGTGTGTTAGTGTCTGTCTGTGTGTTAGTGTCTGTCTGTGTGTTATTGTCTGTCTGTGTGTTAGTGTCTGTCTGTGTGTTAGTTGTGTGTTAGTGTCTGTCTGTGTGTTAGTGTCTGTCTGTGTGTTAGTTGTGTGTTAGTGTTTGTCTGTGTGTTAGTTGTGTGCTAGTGTCTGTCTGTGTGTTAGTGTTTGTCTGTGTGTTAGTGTTTGTCTGTGTGTTAGTTGTGTGTTATGTCTGACTGTGTGTTAGTTGTGTGTTTGTGCTCCAACTGTGTTTTGGTTGTGTGTTAGTGTTCGTCTGTGTGTTAGTGTCTGTCTGTGTGTTAGTTGTGTGTTAGTGTTTGTCTGTGTGTTAGTTGTGTGTTAGTGTCTGGACTGTGTGTTAGTGTCTGTCTGTGTGTTAGTTGTGTGTTAGTGTTTGTCTGTGTGTTAGTTGTGTGTTAGTGTCTGACTGTGTGTTAGTTATAGTGTTTAGTGTTTGTCTAAAGTTAGTTGTGTGTTAGTGTTTGTCTGTGTGTTAGTGTCTGTCTGTGTGTTAGTTGTGTGTTAGTGTCTGACTGTGTGTTAGTTGTGTGTTAGTGTCTGTCTGTGTGTTAGTTGTGTGTTTGTGTCTAACTGTGTTTTTGGTTGTGTGTTAGTGTCTGTCTGTGTGTTAGTGTCTGTCTGTGTGTTAGTTGTGTGTTAGTGTCTGTCTGTGTGTTAGTTGTGTGGTAATGTCTGTCTATGTGTTACTTGTGTGTTAGTGTCTGTCTGTGTGTTAGTTGTGTGTTAGTGTCTGTCTGTGTGTTAGTTGTGTGTTAGTGTCTGTCTGTGTGTTACTTGTGTGTTAGTGTCTGTCTATGTGTTAGTTGTGTGTTAGTGTCTGTCTGTGTGTTAGTTGTGTGTTAGTGTCTGTCTGTGTGTTATTTGTGTGTTAGTGTCTGTCTATGTGTTACTTGTGTGTTAGTGTCTGTCTGTGTGTTAGTTGTGTGTTAGTGTCTGTCTGTGTGTTAGTTGTGTGTTAGTGTCTGTCTGTGTGTTAGTTGTGTGTTAGTGTCTGTCTATGTGTTAGTGCTTGTCTGGTGTGTTAGCTGTGTGTTAGTGTCTGTCTGTGTGTTAGTGTCTGACTGTGTGTTGAAGTTGTGTGTTTGCGTTCCGACTGTGTGGCAGTGCCTGTCTGTGTGTTAGTGTTTGTCTGTGTGTTAGTTGTGTGTTAATGGCTGTCTATGTGTTAGTGTTTGTCTGTGTGTTAGCTGTGTGTTAGTGTCTGTCTGTGTGTTAGTGTTCGACTGTGTGTTAGTTGTTGTGTGTTTATGTCTGACTTCTGTGTGTGTTAGTAGTACCTGTCTTTTTGTGTTAGTGTCTGTCTGTGTGTTAGTTGTGTGTTAGTGTCTGTCTGTGTGTTGGTTGTGTGTTAGTGTCTGTCTGTGTGGTAATGTCTGTCTATGTTTAGTTGTGTGTTAGTGTCTGTCTGTGTGTTAGTTGTGTGTTAGTGTCTGTCTATGTGTTACTTGTGTGTTAGTGTCTGTCTGTGTGTTAGTTGTGTGGTAATGTCTGTCTATGTTAGTATTTGTCTGTGTGTTAGTTGTGTGTTAATGTCCCTCTTTTGTGTTGTGGGGTTTGTCTGTGTGTTAGTTGTGTGTTAATGGCTGTCTGTGTGTTAGTGTCTGGTCTGTGTGTTAATGTCTGTCTGTGCGTTAGTGTTTGTCTGTGTGTTAGTTGTGTGTTAATGGCTGGCTCATGTGTTAGTGTTTGGTCTGTGTTAGCTGTGTGTTAGTGTCTGTCTGTGTGTTAGTGTCTGACTGTGTGTTGCTGTGTGCTTTATGTCTGACTGTGTGTTAGTGTCTGTCTTTGTGTTAGTGTCTGTCTGTGTGTTAAAGGTTGTGTGTTAGTGTCTGTCTGTGTGTGTAGTTGTGTGTTGGGGTGTTCGTCTGTGTAAGTTGGTTGTGTGTTAGTGTCTGTCTGTGTGTTAGTGTTTGTCTGTGTGTGGATAATGTCTGTCTGTGTGTTAGTATTTGTCTGTGTGTTAGTTGTGTGTTAGTGTCTGTCTGTGTGTTAGTTGTGTATTAGTGTCTGTCTGTAAAAAGTTAGTTGTGTGTTAGTGGGTTCGTCTGTGTGTTGGTTGTGTGTTAGTGTCTGTCTGTGTGTTAGTGTTTGTCTGTGTGTTAGTGTCTGTCTGTGTGTTAGTGTCTGTCTGTGTGTTAGTGTTTGTCTGTGTGTTAATGTCTGTCTGTGTGTTAGTGTCTGTCTGTGTGTTAGTGTTTGTCTGTGTGTTAGTGTTTGTCTGTGTGTTAGTGTCTGTCTGTGTGTTAGTGTTTGTCTGTGTGTTAATGTCTGTCTGTGTGTTAGTGTTTGTCTGTGTGTTAATATCTGTCTGTGTGTTAGTGTTTGT
>NW_024726364.1:0-11173 GCF_018991925.1 Homarus americanus
CTAACGGACCTTCGATATAACGGATTTTCACCTTTATAGCCCATTAGATAGGGGTTTCATATCTAACGGACCTCGATATAACGGACTTTTCCCTACACATAGTCCGTTAAATAAAGGTTTTACTGCACTGTACTAGTTAAAGAGTTTAAGGGAGATAATTGGAGCTGGGGTGACGCATATCAAGTGAGTATTAGAGGCATTTATTGAGAGGGAGAGAGAGAGAGAGAGAGAGAGAGAGAGAGAGAGTGTTCACCTCGGGCAGGGAATGTTGTGGGAAAGAGGAGGAAGTGGGTTGACCAGATGAGAGGGAGAGAGATGAAAGGAGAAGAGTGATTAGGCTGGGAAGGAGGAAACAGTAGGGAAGGTAAAAGGTATTAAAAATAAAATAGAATAAGAATACGAAGAAGAAGAATAAGAAGAATAAGAATAAGAAGAATAAGAATACGAAGAATAAGAATAAGAATACGAAGAATAAGAATAAAAATACAAAGAATAAGAATAAGAATAAGAATACGAATAATAAGAATAAGAAGAATAAAAATAAGAAGAATCAGAATATGAAGAATAAGAATACGAAGAATAAGAATAAGAAGAATAAGAATACGAAGAATAAGAATAAGAAGAATAAGAATAAGACGAATAAGAATAAGAAGAATAAGAATAAGAAGAATAAGAATATGAAGAATAAGAATAAGAATACAAAGAATAAGAATAAAAATACAAAGAATAAGAATAAGAATACGAATAATAAGAATAAGAATAAAAATAAGAAGAATAAGAATATGAAGAATAAGAATAAGAAGAATAAGAATATGAAGAATAGGAATACGAAGAATAAGAATAAGATGAATAATGTTAAATATACTTAATAAGTTTTGTAACGGTTTTCACTATTGTTTATTTTCAAGTTCGTCAGCAGAGACGATATAATTGGAAATCATCTTACACACACACACACACACACACACACACACACACACACACACACACACACACCCCACACACACACACACACCACACACACACACACACACACACACACACACACCCCACACACACACACACACACACACACACCCACACACACACACACACACACACACACACCCACACACACACACACACACACACACACACACACACACACACACACACACACCCACACACACACACACACACACACCCACCCACCCACACACACACACACACACACACACCCACCCACCCCACACACACACACACACACACACACACACACACACACCCCACACACACACACACACACACACACACACACACAC
This sequence comes from Homarus americanus, assembly GCF_018991925.1. Classification (NCBI taxonomy): domain Eukaryota; kingdom Metazoa; phylum Arthropoda; class Malacostraca; order Decapoda; family Nephropidae; genus Homarus; species Homarus americanus. Next base: position 1,302 of record NW_024726364.1, read on the forward strand.
ACACACACACACACACACACACACACCCCACCCCACACACACACACACACACACACACACACACACACACACACACCCACACACCCACACACACACACACACCCACACATTTTACACACACACACACACACACACCCACACACACACACACACACACACACACACACACCCACACACACACACACATACAGAAGGAATAGAATAAGAAGAATAGAATAAGAAGAATAAGAATAAGAATAAGAAGAATACGAATAAGAAGAATACGAATAAGAAGAATAAGAATAAGAAGAATAAGAATAAGAATACGAAGAATAAGAATAAGAATACGAAGAATAAGAATAAAAATACGAAGAATAAGAATAAAAATACAAAGAATTAGAATAAGAATACGAAAAATAAGAATAAGAATACGAAGAATATGAATATGAAGAATAAGAATAAGAAGAATAAGAATAAGAAGAATAGGAATAAGAAGAATAAGAATAAGAAGAATGAGAAGAATAAGCATACGAAGAATAAGAATAAGAATACGAAGAATAAGAATAAAAATACGAAGAATAAGAATAAAAATACAAAGAATTAGAATAAGAATACGAAGAATAAGAATAAGAATAAGAAGAATAAGAATAAGAATACGAAGAATAAGAATACGAAGAACAAGAATAAGAATCCTAACCTAGAAGAAGAAAGAAGAAAAAAGGTAAGACAGAGTGAAGGGAGAAAAAAGATGTGATAAAGTAGGTGGCAGGAATAGGTAAAGGAACTAATACACAGGTAATTAGTGTGGTAAGAGAGACAGGTAAGATTAAGTCTAGAAAAATAAACACACATACTAACACAGTAACTCTGTTTAATCCTTATGGGTGAAGAAAAATTCCGTATCTCAAAATATTTCCAGTTTACAGCTTCTAACTTTACGGGGGAACTATGGCAACAGGTGTATACCCAAGTCTCATTTCGTTTCTTATTACTCAGAACAAACAGTGGGAACTCTAATTAACGGACTATATGGAGAGGAAAATCCGTTATATCAAGAATCCGCTAAATGCAACACCTGCAGCTAAGGTACTTTATTTATATGAAAGTCCGTAATATCGGATTAGATAGAGAAATCCGTTATATGGAGATTTCACTGTACGCAGTTCATTTATACCCAAATATCATCGTATTTTCTCCATACACAAAATAAAATTAAATATTTCTTCTAACAACAAACTTCATTATAGCGAGACGTAAACGAGAAGGCAATAGTTGAGGAGAGACGTGCGAGTGAATGAATGTATCCCCGGCATGAGTAACAGTGACCCAGGGAAGATTTAATTTGGTTGAGTAATTACTAAAGTATACAATCAGAGTAGCTTTAGTATTTCACACAGAGATTCTTTAAAAACATAGGAACAAAAAAATATGGCTGAACGGGATCTTAAGGCTTTATAAATAGGAGAGAGAGAGAGAGAGAGATTATACGCTCGCCACAGAGGTCCATTGAAAGGTATAGGAAAGTAGAGACTCTAGTATGTCTATGAGTGGGAGGAGGAGGAGGAGGAAGAGAGGGAAGCGAGAGGGGAGTGTGACAGAGAGGGAGCTGCTAAGTAGAAAGGGATAAACTTGTGAACATGATAAAATAGGATGATGCACAGAATGAGAGGAAGGATGGAAGGAAGGTGGTGTTGAAGGGACGGGGAAGGAAAGATTCACACAGGGGACAGAGTGAGTGGGAGGGGGACAAGATTAATGGAAGATTGATACAGTGAGTGGGAGAAGGACAGGATGAGTGGGAAGCAGACAGGCTGAGCGGGAGAACAACAAGATTAATGGAAGATGGATAAAGTGAGTGGGATAAAGATCAAATAAATGAGAGGAGAATACAATAAGTGGGAGGATAACAGGGTGGATAAGGTGAGTGGGAAGAGGAGGACAATATAGACAGGAAGATAGAGGAGATAACAAGGACGAGTGGGAAGAAGACAAGATGACAAGGAAGAGTAAAACTAGTGTAAGATTCTCTTGTGTGTGTGTGTGTGTGTAATAATAATAATAATAATAATAATTAACGGTTTATTGAAAGAGCTTGGCAGCCAGAAGGCTGAAAATATACAGTTACATATTTGGGGAATGGGTTACGAATTACAAATAATATACAAGTAACATAAGTGACACAAATAAGACATATAATAACTAGATGGGGAAAAGCTCAAACTACAGTTCATTTCAACATAGTGACAGCGTAAGGAGCAGTGTTTACTGGGAGTGAATACACTGATTTATTACAAGTTATTGATAATTTGTACAATGGTTGGGACTGGGCTGTTCTTATAGCGATCAGTTCGTGCACGTATGGGCTGGATGCGGTTGTGGTGTCGAACAGCAATTCTCGGACAAGGGATCTCAGGTGGTAGTAGGAGCCGGTGTCGGGGATGGTGTAGAAGCTTCTTACCAAATTTGCGGATGAGGTCGTGGTGATGGTCAGTGAGAGTCGAAAGGGTCAGTGTGTTGAGCGCTTCTTGATATGTGGAGTAGGAAGGGGAGAGAATAATCTTGCATGCCCTCTTTTGCACTTTTTCTAGGTGTTTACGTTGTGTGGCATTTAGGGAGGAAGACCAGGTGGGGGAGGCATAGGTGAGCTTGGGAAGTATGAATGTTGAGTAAACACTGAGGAGCTCGGGTGCAGGAACTCCGAGGGACTTGAGTCGGCGGAAGAGGTGGAGACGGAAACTGGAGGATTTGACAACTTCACTGACGTGTGGTTTCCAATTTAGTTTGTTGTCTATGGTGACGCCGAGGAGCTTCGTGGAATCTACAGCCTGGAGTGTGTTCGGACCCTATAGAGTAATGGAAGAGGAGGTGGGACAATGTCCGGAGAGGGGTTGATGTGCATAACCATGAATGTAGTATGGTTGATGGTGACATGGTTGTTGGTGGCCCAGTTTGGGGCTTCTGTTCAATAAATCCTGAAGGGCGGTATAGTTGGGAGCAGAATTGACGCTGATCCCAATGGTGGAGTCGTCGACATATTTCCAGCGAGCAGGGGTTTCTCTTAGGGCATCATTGATGAGCATAAGTGTGTGTGTGTGTGTGTGTGTGTGTGTGTGTGTGTGTGTGTGTGTGTGCGTGTGTTCTACCTTTTTTAATTAACATAACCCTTTTGTATACTCTTTTCTACGTTCTAATTTCTAAACAGAACAATTATTTTATATAGATTTATCTAAAACAGAAAACCAAAAAAATCACTAAAACTCGTCACTAACTATAGTCGCTTCAGTCCACCGCTCATTAACTGGGGACTAAGGAATGACATAGTTATACCCAACTACAGTACAGTACTCCACTACCTCACCCCACACACAGCTCAACACATCTGTCTGTCTGTCTGTCTGTCTGTGTATGTCTGTCTGTCATTAAAGGTATCTCTAGTACTAAAGATCACCTGCAAGTTTAGCCCAGGAGGTGTTCCACATATACTCACAATATTGGGTTTTATTAATTATGAAAAGACTTTTGACTCTCACGATGCCTTTTATAAATGCTTTGAGTAATGTGAGTATTGAACAGACTGACATTGACATCAATAGTGCATATAACCAGAACGGGAATTGTACAGTCAGTGGAGTCAAGAGTGGTGTAAAATGTTGGTAATAATGAAAACCAAAATCTAGGTCCATTTTGAACCATGAAGCGATTTTATTAACATATATAACAAGGGATTATTTTTCTATTGTGTTTCTATATCAAGTTCCATCAAACCTCTGTGGCTTAACACTGGGTATTGCCTAAATCAATTTGTTGGTTAAAAGTGTACAAGTTAATTTTAAAACTGGCAAAAGCAACCACACTTAACCAGCCTATTTCTACCATATACTTTGGTTGTGAGGTAAGAAGCTTTGGTTATGTGAGGTAAAAAACTTTGGTTATGTGAGGTAAAATATTTTGGATAAGTGAGGTAAGACGCTTTGGTTATGTGAGGTAAAAAGCTTTGGTTATGTGAGGTAAAAAGCTTTGGTTATGTGAGGTAAAATATTTTGGATAAGTGAGGTAAGACGCTTTGTTATGTGAGGTAAAAAGCTTTGGTTATGTGAAGTAAAAAGCTTTGGTTATGTGAGGTAAAATATTTTGGATAAGTGAGGTAAGACGCTTTGGTTATGTGAGGTAAAAAGCTTTGGTTATGTGAGGTAAAATATTTTGGATAAGTGAGGTAAGACGCTTTGGTTATGTGAGGTAAAAAGCTTTGGTTATGTGAAGTAAAAAGCTTTGGTTATGTGAGGTAAAATATTTTGGATAAGTGAGGTAAGAAGCTTTGGTTATGTGAGGTAAGAAGCTTTGGTTATGTGAAATAAAAAGCTTTGGTTATGTGAGGTAAAATATTTTGGATAAGTGAGGTAAGAAGCTTTGGTTATGTGAGGTAAGAAGCTTTGGTTATGTGAGGTAAAAAGCTTTGGTTATGTGAGGTAAAAAGCTTTGGTTATGTGAAGTAAAAAGCTTTGGTTATGTGAGGTAAAATATTTTGGATAAGTGAGGTAAGAAGCTTTGGTTATGTGAGGTAAAAAGCTTTGGTTATGTGAAGTAAAAGCTTTGGTTATGTGAGGTAAAATATTTTGGATAAGTGAGGTAAGAAGCTTTGGTTATGTGAGGTAAAAAGCTTTGGTTATGTGAAGTAAAAAGCTTTGGTTATGTGAGGTAAAATATTTTGGATAAGTGAGGTAAGAAGCTTTGGTTATGTGAGGTAAAAAGCTTTGGTTATGTGAAGTAAAAAACTTTGGTTATGTGAGGTAAAATATTTTGGATAAGTGAGGTAAGAAGCTTTGGTTATGTGAGGTAAAAAGCTTTGGTTATGTGAGGTAAAAAGCTTTGGTTATGTGAGGTAAAAAGCTTTGGTTATGTGAAGTAAAAAGCTTTGGTTATGTGAGGTTAAGGTGTGTGTATTTGGTTAGGTTACCACAGCCGCCATGATGGAAACAGACAACATTATTGATCTTAACAATAACTCAAACGGTTACACTTAAGAGATATAATTATCATACCTAAGCTCTTTCGTAAGCAGGTAAGAAACAGGTGTATATAACACGAGTACCAACTTTCAACACACCTTTACAAATTACTTTAGGGAACATAATCCATCAGTTAAGTCATAAACACCTGGACGTTAGGATGACTTGCTAGTAACACCCGCCCACCCCCCCCCCTCATCCATCCCTGCTTCACGTTTTCTATATCGTTTGATCTTCACTACTGCCTATGACCCTTATCAAACCCAAATTATCCATCTATTTACCCCAATCGACCCCAAGAACTACCAGTATACAAGGTTTTAAAGATCATTTCCTTCCTTCTCTTCTTCTCTCCTACGTACACCCTTATTCTCTAAATACTCTTCCCCTTTTATCTTCATCCTACTATTCGTATTTTCATCTACTTTCACTCTTCATTTTTTTCGTTAGCAATCTTTTATTTCCTTCTTTCAAATCATTTTTTTCTTTGTATTGATTTTCATAATATTTTTTTTCTTCTTATTTATCCATTTCCTTCCCCTTTATTTCCCCCATTATCCCCATTCGTCTTTGTCTTTAATAACCATTTCCCATTTCTTCTTTCCTCCAATTCTCATTCTCTTTTATTTCCCTAGTTCCAATGCTTTCTCTTTTTTTTTGCAACTCCCTTCTTTCTTCATTTCCCCTATTCCTATTTTACTTTATTTCCTCGTTCCTTCATCTCTATATACCTTTTCTTTTTCCCCCTTCCAATTCCCTTCCTGTTCCACACACCAGCAACTCACAAATCTTCATCTAGGGCAGAGAGGGAGGGGGCCAAAATATTGACACATCAAACAAGGCTCTATATCTTAGGCCGTCGATGGAGGGAGGGAGGGAGGGAAGGAAGGAGAAGGAAGGAGAGGTAAGGATGGACGAGGGAGGGAGTGAGGGAAGGGGAAGTTAAAATGAAAGAAGTGAATAGCAAAAATGAGAGAGAGAGAGAGAGAAGGTTGATAATTTGACCTTAATTGGATCTGAATTAAGTCTTCAAGTTCACGTAATGACGGATAATACACTAAGAAGACACTGGTGAAAGACGTGGCTTGATCACACACACTGTACTGGAGAGAACAGCTGTTAACCTAATTAAACATTGACTGAACTCCGCTCCTGCCATGACCTGCTGAGAAGTCGATGGATGGATGGATGGAGCCTTTTAAACAGTACACGGATAAAGCTCAGCGTTAGTAGAAGCTTTTACGGATAGTTAAGGGTGATATCGTCCTGGCCGCTACTATGAATAGGTAAAATTTTAACTTACAAACAAATAGAATGAAACGCTGTCAGACATAACAGATAAGTAGCGAGTATAAACTATAATTACGGTGTTAGGAGTGTAAATAACAGCGGGTTTTTTCACTTGTTTACATGGTAATTGAAATAGGTTAAATGTGTGGTGCCCCCCCCCCTCGCTCCTTAGACTGGACTGAGAAGGTCATTTTTCCCGACGAGTTTTATACCGTAAATAATTCGGACGAGTGAGAACAATTATATCTGCATTGTGGGTTAAAAAAAAAAGATGGTATTTGATAGATCAGCTTAAAGAAGTCAAAATGAGCTAATTTACTAGTTACAGGAGTCACGGTATTGACCTGAATGATACTCGAAAGTCAAGGAGAAAATATAGTTGAAGGCATTATTAAAATTTAGGCGAATGACACAGGAAAATTTCGCTACACACTGGGAAAAAAAAAGATTCACTTAAACCCTACAACTTTGACGACGGTTTCCATAAAATTATAGATAGATAAATTCTTTACTTCCTCAACTGGAGCTAACTTTGATGATTAAGATAAAAAATAAATAAATAACCAGAAAGTATAAAATAATTTGAACTTTAATGGCGTTTTAACTTTTAGTGAATAAGTGAAGAAAAAAAATTCTCACCAGAAAAAATACGTAAAAAATAAAAATGACTCCAACTTGTAAATTCATCTACTTGTTTCTTAATATGTTAAACACGTCGGATAATTAATGACTGAGAGTTATATAACAGGGAGCTGGGACGAGAGATTAGGTAGGTATCCCCCTGCACTATGGCACGACTCACTTACACTGATGAAACGTCAGTTATGTTGGTCGTCACGTGACTACATATATTATTACTTAAACTACCGTGTGTGTATATGAGGAAGAGAAGAAACACGCACACACACACACACACACACACACACGTGAAAAACAACCTAATTGGATGATAAAAAAAACATGCGTCCAAAAACTTACCAACTTCAAGACATTTACATATAGAGCCACATCCCCTCTCTCTCTCTCTCTCTCTGTCTCTGTCTCTCTGTCTCTCTCTCTCTCTCTCTCTCTCTCTCCTACGTAAATTCTCAACATAACTAACCTGCACAAGTCATCCATACACCACGGGGGAGGTATTGTGTCGGGGATGAAACAGAGGAGAGGTGTGATGAGTGGGGGGTAACGCCTGAAAAACACTTGGTATTCAGCTTACCATTAAAAAAGAGCCTTTTGCTTCCACCCTAAACTAACGTACCGTAAGGTAACCTAACTTAACCTAATTTACCCCATCCTAGCCTAACTTAACCTAACCTAAACCAATTTAACCCATCCTAGCCTAGCCTAACCTAACCTAGCCTAACATAACCTAATTCGTCATACACACACAAACAGGTTAATAGGTCGTGTAATATTAAAAAAAAAGAAAAGATTACAGCTTTTGTTTTTAGTTCGGGTTGATTGTTGTGGGTCCGGTGAAAAGGTGCGTTTGGTCAGTTGTTTGTGTACGTGAGTTTGTGATGAACGGAGAGTGACGGCTGCCTCATTCCTCCCTTTAGCATTTTATGAAAGGTGAATAACATGGACGTATGGAGAGAGAGAGAGAGAGAGAGAGAGAGAGAATGTTTGATGGATAACAATGGACTGAAAAATTGTTGTGAAGTGAAGGAGAATTGAAAGATAATCGATAATGAACAAAATCAAGAGACAGGAGAAAGGAAGAAGAAAAAGATACAACACACACACAACAATAACGCCGTGAAAAAACATTAAAAACAAACACTTTTCCAACGAATAAAACCTGGGATGAAACACTACCAACCATGGGGGGAAAAACACGCGAAAAAAACACACACACACACACACACACAAACTCATCCACCCCAAAGCTGTAGTCTCAAAAACTGACCCCAAGTCCAGCGTTCTCCTTTAAATATGTGGAGAGGAGCGTAGAAACGACAGAAAAATCGGTGAGACAGACATACAGACACACAGAGAGAGAGAGAGAGAGAGTATGTGTGTGTGTAGGTCGTCGTGTTAGGGCCAGAGGTGAGCCAGACACTTGGTTTATTGACATGCAAGGGTTGAGGTCTACCAATATCCTCCCCCCATACCAATGTTATACCTCCCTCCTCCTCTCTCTGTTCCTCTCCCACCTACTATACCACCATCCTAGTGACGTGTCTTAATTTACTTTCCATCATCCTTAAATATACCGTATATATATACAGTATATTTACACTGGCATGATCACTAATATATCTCATCCACACGTCCCATCTTCCTCTTTTATCATGCCTCCTGCCTCCTTCCCCTTCGCTCCCTTTTCATTCCATCTCTCTTAACCCTCCCCCCCCCATCCCTACACCCGCCAGGTCAACAGGACGACAAAAACACGTTCCATTAGGGGCCAGAAACTTGTTTGTGTACCTTCACTTTATTACAGAATTATAATTACCTTTGATGGTGTTATTGGAGGGTGAGGGTAATGTGATTGGGCTATGTCTGTCAGTGTGTCATGCAGTGAACCAGGTGCTGTTGTATTGTGTACCTCAGTCAGGTTATTTATCAGTAAGTCAGTCGACACTTGACTGATATGAGTATAGAAAAACCTTGTTATTTTTTTTATACTGGACATTTTTAAATAAATGTATTGTTTAATATTAACATGAGCAGTGCACACATCAGGACGTACAGGAGGTCAGGACTCATTAAATATTCAGACAAGGGTTATACGAGCGAGCGTGAGTCCATTAACAACAAGCAAGACTGTAAACATAAGACACGCACTCCACATACATGGGGCCTCCCTTGTCCCAGAGGCGTCTTGTACCGAGGAAGCGTAAGACTGGTCACGCGGGCCTTAAACCATGGCTTAGTTTGGGCCACACGGGAACACCAACGGCTTGATCATTGGTTTTAAATATAAATTGTTGCCTGTGTGTTTCAAGAGTTAATCATATATAAATCTATCAAGTATGAATATATTTTAATCATCACCCAGTGTCAGTTCACTGCTGAAACAAGGCTTCTTCATCATCCCCTCCCAAAGAGCATCCTAAACTACATAATGTCTTTTATCCATTGGCCATTTTCGTAGGATCCAGCAGTCGCAGATCTTCTTAGTTTACTGTTGATTATGTAAGATAAGCTCAGTTCCTACCCGCACATGGCCTTACAGTAGTAACGTATTGTACTTCAGTTTTACATGTCATAGATTCGCTTCTGTTCCCTGACTCTCTATGTTATACCACCTACATCTTCTCATGCATTTTTGAGAAGCTTGGAGTTTCTATGTAATGTTTGCTTTTACACACACATTTCACATTCATATTTCAACACTGGAAGTAGGAGACACCTGGCATATACTTTGTACATGCGTGTTGCTTCTGAATAAATGACTTAAGTCTTCCAAAGGATTTCCATTATATTTTGACTTCTTTCCACTCTACTACACTTCTTTATGTAACTCAGTTTACTTTGGCTTTTTCTTGCATATAAATGATTGAGTTCTATGGAGGGGGAATATGTGTAGTATTCATTATTTTTTTGTCATTACCAACATATTAAAGAACATTTGGTTGTGTTCATTTTCACTCG
>NW_024726365.1:0-18361 GCF_018991925.1 Homarus americanus
CTCTCCCTCTCACCCACCTTCTCTCCCTCTCACCCACCTCCTCTCCCTCTCACCCACCTTCTCTCCCTCTCACCCCTTCCTCTCCCTCTCACCCCTTCCTCTCCCTCTCACCCCCTCCTCTCCCTCTCACCCCTTCCTCCACCTTCTCACCTCTCCCTCTCCCTCTCACCCCTTCTTCCACCCTCTTCTCCTCTTCCTCTCCCTCTCATCCCCTCCTCTCCTTCTCTCCCTCTCACCCTTCCTCTCCCTCTCATCCCTCCTCTCCTTCTCACCCACCTCCTCCTTCCTCTCCCTCTCACGCCCTCCTCTTCCTCTCACCCCTCATGTCCCTCTCTCCCCTCTCCTATCACCCCTGCTCTTCCTTTCCTCTCTCCTCTCCCTCTCACCACCTCCCCTCCCTCTCATCCCACCCACCTCATCCCCCTCTCACCCACCTCCTCTCCCTCTCTCCCACCTCCTCTCCCTCTCACCCACCTCATCTCCCTTTCACCCACCTCCTCTTCCTCTCATCCACCTCCTCTTCCTCTCACCCACCTCCTCCTCCCTCTCACCCCTTCCTCTCTCTCTCACTCCTTCCTCTCCCTCTCACCCCTTACTCTCCCTCTCACCTCTTACTCTCCCTCTCACCTCTTTCTCTCCCTCTCACCCTCTCCTCTTCCTCTCACCCCTTCCTCCTCTCCCTCTCACCCCTTCCTCTCCTTCTCACCCCTTCCTCTCCCTCTCACCCCCCTCCTCTCCCTCTCACCCCCCTCCACTACTCAGGAGAGAGGGTACGTCTACGTGAGTCTGACAGCGTGTGAACTGTTCTCTCCAGTCACGCCTCCTGTCAGCCGTGACGACCCGCTGACAGCTGCACGTCGCTCGGGATTAAACGACTTGTCGGAACCTGACGTTGCACAGCTGGCTCACTTTCCTCTCAAAACACACGCGGATCAGGGCATGATTGATGGGTATGATAGGAAGGCCGAATAATTGATTGATTGATGAATTGAAGGGATATGCATTTTGATAGATTGATAGCCAGCCAGCCAGACAGACAGACAGACAGACACAGACAGATATAGACTGGATTGATGAATAGACAGATAGACACAGTAGATTGGTTGATTGACAAATAGATAAATAAATAAACAGAATGATGATTGAACAAATAATTAGTTGAATAAATTGATAGATTGAATGGATGGATGTTTTAATTGCTTCCAATGTTTATTTACAAGAAATAATATAGTTGTATATATAAATGAACTATATAAACACACATATATAAATTTACATATAGAAACGCACAAACTTATACACATTGAAGTACAGTACATTTATATAGATTATAAAGCAAAGATAGGGAAGTAGAAACATACACACACACATAGACACACATACAAACACGTACAAATAACCACACACACACAAACGCACATACACAGAAACATACAACATGCACACACACACACACACACACACATACACACACACACACACACACAAAACACACACACACACACATCAATCATCTACTTCACATTGGGTGGATCAGTGTGAAATTTTAGGCAGTGTTTGCAAAGATAGATTACAGGGTTGGAAGCTGCTGAGTGTCTGTACTATTATCTGTCACTCTTACCAGCTTTAGCACGTCAACACGAGAGAGAGAGAGAGAGAGAGAGAGAGATTACAGTCTTTCTATAATTATAAATATACCGTCACCGTTTAGCTGTTTATTTTCACTTAGTTATATGATCTGTCACTACTGTCAGTTAGACGCACCTGTCTCCACGCAGTTTTACCATCACATGTATATGAATCCTGATTTTGATACCTGTATTACCTTTCGTCACACTCCCGTACACACCTGCCTTCCTCTGACGTCAGTGCCGTCTACACACCTGTTATCACTGGTCATCAACACTATCATGAGACGTCCTTAGCCCCAGGTATACAGTTTCCTTCACCTGTCAACACTGCAATGTACACACGTCTTCACCTGTCAACATCACCGTCTCCACACGTCTCCACCTGTCAAAAGTTCTGTCCGTTAACTCCTTCACCTATCGACATCTCCTGTCTATAGGCTGTCATCATCACCATCTACACCACAACTGCAGGTAGACACACGGCTTCCTCGACCTGTCATCACCATCAGGTACACTCGTCACAACCACCACCAGGGCCACTCTCTGACATAATCGCCAGTGTCATCGACTAAACTCTCCAATCGGTCGAGACCTCGAAACTCTATCTTACGAAGCACGAAATCCATCCTTCTTCAAGACTACAGCAGGAGGAAACAACAGCGACGAAAAGTCCCTTATGATGTACTCGTCCTTCTCATTAAGCTCCTGTAGAAGGCCGTCTTGTTGAAGGGACTGTTAGAGAAATACCCTCCTACTGGATAACATCAAGGAGTATTTGCCATCTGTAGGAGTCGTCTTTATACTTGTTGAGTTTAATGAGGAGTGAGGGAAGGGGTAGAGGGGTAAGTTCCTCCTCGTTGGTGGTCTCTCTCGTCTGTGTGTCTTCAGCTCCCCCCTTCGCCCGGAGTCCACGCGTGTTGTGCCTCCCGCCGGGTAATTGACTTATCGAGTCGGCGTCGTGAGGAATTGTGGTGTTATTATGATTACTATCATTGCCCGGTGACCTCGTATCACCGGGGCGCGAGGGTGGGTGGGGGGGAGGGGAGGTAGAGTGCGTGGCAGCAGAGAACGAAAATGGTTGGAATTTGAGTGTGTGTGTGTGTGTGTTGAAGTAAGAGTCATGTATAGTAGTGTGTGTGCTGGAGTGAGAGGGTAAGAACGTGTGTGGTGGACTGAATGTTATGAAAAAAGTGTGTTGTAGTGAGAGGCAAGTGTGGTAGAGTGTGTGTTGCTGTAAGAGGGAGATGTGACAAAGTCTGTGTTGGAGTGAGAAGGATGTATAGTAGAGTGTGTGTTGAAATGAGATGGAAGTGTGTGTGTGTGTGTGTGTGTGTGTGTGTGTGTGTTAGAGTGCGAGGTGGTTGTAGTAGTGTGTGTGTGTGTGTCCTATAGACCGTGAGAAAGGAGCATTTAAGTGTGTTTGAATGGTAAGGTTATCTACCGAAGTGAATAAATATAACATTGTTCAGTACAAGAACGACATATAATGAAGATGTAAGTTAATTAAAGGGTCTCCCTCTAAGTGTATAATGGTGAACATTTTTATAACTCAGTAGATATCTCAATTTATAAAAGGAGAAAATGACTATAAATAACTTTAGGATTATAACTATGATTATAAACTATAAGAAGAAATTATAATGAACTTGAAAGCACTGAAAGATGGATTTGAAGTAAATATATATATATATATATATATATATATATATATATATATATATATATATATATATATATATATATATATATATATATATATATATATATATATATATATATATATATATATATCCATGCACTCACACGTCACCCCGGAGAGACTTGCTCGAGAAAATGCTTTTAGCTCAATGTACAAGTCAATAAAGCCAAGCTAATGAACAAATTACACACTAGAATAAGACAAGAGAAAGATGCAGAGTGACAGGACTTACTGGCGAATGCGTAACCGGACAAACAAGGAAACTAGATAATCGAAATTAAGATGCAAAGGAGGGGAGCAATTGTATCAAAGAACTGTATATATTCAGACAGGTAGGTAAAGCAAATATATGCCCTTGATAATATGTATAACAAATAAACATCTTTCGTTATATCGGTTCAAGTGGATACGTGGTAAACTCAGATCTTAAAATACTATAAATGGATTACACACACACACACACACACACACACACACACACAACAAATAGTAAGCACAAGAGAGGGGAAGAATATTTATGAAGGAGGTGATTCAGACAGACAGACAGACAGACAGAGGTAAAAGAAGGACCGACTGGTTTAAAAGTTCTCTCACGTCGTGCTCCGGACCGTCAGCTCGCCCCGTTTCTACTCTCCGTGTGGGTGCACAGCCACAACTCCAATTAAACGGACGACTTGCATTTAAAGTAGGTTATATATATAGCGGTCGCCTCCTCATGCTAATTCATCCATCTAGATCACCCCGGGTGCCGTGGCAGGGTGCCAGGGAGGACTTTGGCAGGGTGAGACGGGGAGAGGGACAAGGGGGAGAGATGGGGAGGTTTGCTGGAGGTATCAGGGTGGTCGTTGACAGGAGGCCAGTGGGTAGGTGACAAGGCAGAATGAACTAGTGGGCCTCTTGAGGGCCAACGACAAGTTATAAAAGGGCCAGTGACAAGACTCAAGTTGAACTGATGGCGAAGGATGGACTAGTCTGGTACGTCATATGAGAGGTCAGTGGCAGGACTCAGCTGGTTGATCCAGTGAGCCTCTGGGTGGACACACTCAAATAACTGTATATGATGCTCGCCGCGAAAATGGGAGCGACTCTATTACCTCAAAAGTTTCCATGATAGAGAGACACTCGGAACAACATATGACACCAAAATACTTTATACTGGACGATCCAGTAAGGTAGAAAATAAGGTTCCAGGAAGATCGATGGTAGAGTGTCAGGATTTTAGGAAGATCGATGGTCCAGTAGAGAAAGTTTAGGTTTCAGAGAAGACCATTATAACATTCTTACAGGGTTGATATGAAGGTTAAAGAAGGCGTAGGAAAGGCTCCAGAAATGTAATGGTTTATTTTCAGGATGATATAAGACAAAACAACATAAAATAGATGGTAAGAAACCATGAGTGTCAAGTGTAGAAATTTCCAGTATCAGGTATAGGACCTGGACCTGCTACTGACCAGGTCTTCAGGAGAGGCTATGATAAGCCATCAGAAAGTGGGAGAGAACTTCCAGTAGGGATGATGGTCGTGTATCAGGAGTAATGGTGTCAAGACTTCAAGAGTGTTGCCTATAAGGGTTTAGAAAGTTAATTGTCAGAATTTCTTTTTATTAATGGTAAATTAATGAAGGAGTCTAACTGTAGTCTATGATTTGTTGCTAGGAAGACTACAGCTGAGTTACAAGAGTCAATGGCGAGACTATTATGGTAGATGATAAGAATCCTATGAGTGACCGATATTGAATTTCTTTTGTGTTTCATTGGGATTATGTGGTTCTAAAAATAAGAAACAAAATACCGAAATTAATCGATTCATTCGAGTCAGGATATTTATGTGAAGATTTTAAGCTAAGAATATAGTTAAAAAAATTCCCTGAAAAAATGGATTATTAATATTCTGGATTAGATTAATTTATCCCTTTCCCAAAAACAACACTGGATAAATAATTAGCCAGAGTAAGAGTTCTAATGGGGAGGGAGACCAGACATTACCAGGTAGAGAGATTAATGAAGGAGAGGACGTTATAATGTTAATGTACTAATGTTATATGGGAATTTAACATCTAAGAGTTCAATTGATGCTGTTAATGTGAGTAGGTTAGGTCTGGTTAGGTTAGGTTAGGTTAGGATAGGATAGGTTAGATTATGGTGCTGTTAATGCGAGTAGTGAAGGAGGTTATGGTGCTGTTAATGCGAGTAGTCAGGGAGGTTATGGTGCTGTTAATGCGAGTAGTAAAGGAGGTTATGGTGCTGTAAATGCAAGTAGTCAGGGAGGTTATGGTGCTGTTAATGCGAGTAGTCAGGGAGGTTATGGTGCTGTTAATGCGAGTAGTAAAGGAGATTATGGTGCTGTTAATGCAAGTAGTCAGGGAGGTTATGGCGCTGTTAATGCGAGTAGTAAAGGAGATTATGGTGCTGTTAATGCAAGTAGTCAGGGAGGTTATGGTGCTGTTAATGCGAGTAGTGAGGGAGGTTATGGTGCTGTTAATGCGAGTAGTCAGGGGAGGTTATGGTGCTGTTAATGCGAGTAGTCAGGGAGGTTATGGTGCTGTTAATGCGAGTAGTCAGGGAGGTTATGGTGCTGTTAATGCGAGTAGTCAGGGAGGTTATGGTGCTGTTAATGCGAGTAGTCAGGAGGTTATGGTGCTGTTAATGCGAGTAGTCAGGGAGGTTATGGTGCTGTTAATGCGAGTAGTCAGGGAGGTTATGGTGCTGTTAATGCGAGTAGTCAGGGAGGTTATGGTGCTGTTAATGCGAGTAGTAAAGGAGGTTATGGTGCTGTTAATGCAAGTAGCCAGTGAGGTTATGGTGCTGTTAATGCGAGTAGCCAGGGAGGTTATGGTGCTGTTAATGCGAGTAGTCAGGGAGGTTATGGTGCTGTTAATGCGAGTAGTAAAGGAGGTTATGGTGCTGTTAATGCGAGTAGTAAAGGAGGTTATGGTGCTGTTAATGCAAGCAGTCAGGGAGGTTATGGTGCTGTTAATGCGAGTAGTGAGAAAGGTTATGGTGCTGTTAATGCGAGTTGTAAAGGAGGTTATGGTGCTGTTAATGCAAGTAGTCAGGAGGTTATGGTGCTGTTAATGCGAGTAGTCAGGGAGGTTATGGTGCTGTTAATGCGAGTACTGAAGGAGGTTATGGTGCTGTTAAGCGAGTTGTGAGGGAGGTTATGGTGCTGTTAAGCGAGTTGTCAGGAAGGTTATGGTGCTGTTAATGCGAGAAATGAGGGAAGTTATGGTGCTGTTAATGTGAGTAGTGAGGGAGGTTATGGTGCTCTTAATGTGAGTAATGAAGGAGGTTATGGTGCTGTTAATGCGAGTAGTGATGGAGGTTATGGTGCTGTTAATGCGAGTAGTGAAGGAGGTTATGGTGCTGTTAATGCGAGTTGTCAGGGAGGTTATAGTGCTGTTAATGTGAGTAGTGAGGGAGGTTATGGTGCTTTTAATGTGAGAAGTGAGGGAGGTTATGGTGCTGTTAATGCGGGTACTGAGGGAGGTTATGGTGCTATTAATGCAGGTACTGAGGGAAGTTATGGTGCTGTTAATGCGGGTACTGAGGGAGGTTATGGTGCTGTTAAGCGAGTTGTCAGGGAGGTTTTAGTGCTGTTAATGTGAAAAGTGAGGGAGGTTATGGTGCTGTTAAAGGAGTTGTCATGGAGGTTATGGTGCTGTTAATGCGATAGTGAGGTTAGGTTATAGTATTGTAAATGCGAGTAATACTGAGAAAGATTTTAAAAGTTAAAGAATATGAGTACCTGACAGTAGAAATTATAGCAGATTATAGCTTTCCAAAGGAGAGATAAGACGCCGATTAATTTCTAAAAAAAGAATGAAAACAAACCATATTTAAGACTGCATATATCAGGGTTCTATAATGGGTCGACGGAGGGTTGGAATATATTATACAGAAATTATTATAGACGTTGACTTATAGGTAAGGGAAGAAAAAGGTGGTTGAGAGGAGGAAAAATATGAGGAAAGAAAGAAAAAAAGTCGATGTAAAGTTAATAGTAAATAAAACAGTAAGAGTTATGCAGAGAGAGAGAGAGAGAGAGAGATTGAGAGACAGGAAGAGGAAAAGAGAGAGAGAGAGAGATTGAGAGACAGGAAGAGGAAAAGAGAGAGACAATAAGATAGAGAGACAAGAAGAGAGAGACAAGAAGAGAAAGAGGCAAGAAGAGAGAGAGACAAAAAGAGAGAGAGGCAAAAAGAGAGAGAGAGAGACAAGGACAGAGAGAGAGAGAGAGAGAGAGAGAGAGAGAGAGAGAGAGAGAGAGAGAGAGAGAGAGAGAGAGAGAGAGAGAGAGAGAGAGAGAGAGAGAGAGAGAGAAACGATTAAGAAAGGTAACACAGACAGAATTGGAGAGATGGGTGGAGGGTGAAACCTTAATAATGGGGCGTCTTTAACCAGGAGTAAATAGGTCTTACCGTGATCATAGGTAAACCAACATGAAATCGTACACACAAAAGCTTTTATCGCCTGTCTTAACATTCATGTATCTACTTAACTACACTATTATTTGGCCTTTCTTACCATCTACTACCAATACTTATCTCCAGCTGAAGCGTAAATAGGAGTAAATCTTTTCTGAACTACTAAAGCCAAATTATCGGTTCTGTGGCTGTATGTAAATTAGACAATGAATTTACAGACGGGTGGGTTTAACTCCACTATCTCTTGGTCTCTTTTATTGGTAATAGTGATTTAATTTCATGCTTATCAAAGTTCATATTCGGATTTATTGACCGGGCAATTTGGACGAGGGAGATGTATGAACGTCAGGAGGGTGTCAGGAACGTCAGCGGGGTGTTAGGAACGTCAGCGGGGTGTCAGAAACGTTAGTGGAGTCTAAGAACCGTTTACGGGGTGTCAGAAACGTCAGTGGAGTGTCAGGAATGTCAGCGGGGTGTCAGAAATGTCAGCGGGATGTCAGGAATGTCAGTGGAGTATCAGGAACGTCATTGGAGTGTCAGGATTGTTAACTGGATATCAGGAACGCCAGCAGGATATCGGGAACGTCAGCAGGGTGTCAGGGACGTTAGCGGGGATATCAAGAACGTCAGTAGAATATCAGAAACGTCATCGGAGTGTCAGGAACGTCAGCGGGGTGTCAGGAACGTCAGCAGGGTGTCAGGAAAGTCAGTTGGGTGTCAGGATAAATGATCTAAATAACAGTGCCAGCTAGTCTTCCTCTCTCCCGAGTGCCAACCGCGTGTACAGGGGTGCCAGTATTCTCCACCCCTCCCCTCCCCCAGTAGATAGTATTACCAACATCTGACTCAGGACGTCCTTGTAACAGTAGTACCAACCTAAACTGTTATAATGGTACCAACATTAACCCACAGTCTAGTGTTAGAGTGAGGCGAATTTTCCTCGCTCGAAACACTAGTACCAATACGCATGTTCCAAAGCCCAGTGATGCCAAACGCTATAGACTTCACTTAACTCTTAGATGCAGTGATACCAAATCTCCTCCACCTCCCCCCCCCCCTCCAGAATGTGTGTAGATTTGGCGAAAATATTCTAATAGGATGATAAAGACCTACATTTATATGTACTCTTATGTTCATCACTTAGATAATATGCTGTTATTACTATTGCTATTATCTTTATTACCATTGTTATTACTATTGTTTTTATTATGAGATAGAATAATAAAAGAGGTACAGATAATCTTCACCATTCAGATTGATGACGTAGAGGAGTTAACAATAATTGTGTCAGAATTAGTAGGGCGGGGTGCAACAACGGCATCCTGACCAACACTTATCTCACCTTCAGTAGGGCGGGGTGCAACAACGGCATCCTGACCAACACTTATCTCACCTTCAGTAGGGCGGGGTGCAACAACGGCATCCTGACCAACACTTATCTCACCTTCAGTAGGGCGGGGTGCAACAACGGCATCCTGACCAACACTTATCTCACCTTCGGTAGGGCGGGGTGCAACAACGGCATCCTGACCAACACTTATCTCACCTTCATATCTGGAAAAAGGTTACACACACACACACACGCACCTCGACGCTTCACGGGCATAGAAACAAAAGATAGTGGTAAAGAAAATCGTTCAAGGGAATCGGAGTTAGTTGAGCCTAATGAATAATCCATTAGAAAATATCCTTACCTGGCGTTACCTGTAGATGGAAGAGCCTACAACATGTTCTCTTTGTTTTGGGGAGTAAATTAAACGTCTTAAATCCCTTTCTGTACTATTTAAACTCCTTCTATAATCCCCAGATTAAGGTACACGATACAGAATACCTAAATAGTAATCCCGCGGGGGCCGTCAACACCACTCGCATGCCACTTGGAAGGAAATCGACGTAAAAGCGGACAGGTTTTTGTGTTGACTTGATAAAATATGTAGCTGTAAAGTTTACCATTGATATCTTATGGTGGTGGGGAGTAGGAGTGGGAAAGGAGAGGCACGGGAGAGAGGGATAGGGGGAGGAGAGGGGAGGGTGGAAGGTGAGGGGGAGATGATGTTGATATATCTAAGTTGTATCATTTTATCTTCGATTCTTAATTAAGGTGGAACAATATAAAGGTTACTCGTATCAAGACGTAAATATGAGTCACTGTGCTTTCTGATTGATTTTGCCGCTTGCAGCGGCTACTTTATTGTGCACCCCACACTCATCCTGTGAGCGGTAGCGCAAAAGGATTACAGAGTAGGGTTTACAAAGGGTCATAATAATTAACCCCCGTTGTCAGGATATTATGGCACTGAATGTTACATTATTTGTTTAGTTCTATACATAAAGGGTAACTTATTCACAAATGCGTGAGAACAGGCGTGTGAGGCAGTATGTCTGGCCTCACACTTTGTTATTCACATTTACGTGGGAAGTATTCAAGCACATTGCGTATTTGGTTCTGTACATGAGAATTTATATAGTTACTAAGTGCAAAAAAGTGGATACAATCTTAATATGTCGGCTATCTTGCCATTAGAGATGAAGTGTTGTGCCATTTCACACACAGTGTGCTTGGACCTGTCCCTAAAAGGTTCTATCTTCACACAGTCGAGGACGTAGTGTTCAAGTGTGTGGCCATATGTATGGCCACACACTTTACATTTAGTTTTGTTTACATCTGCTTGAGGAACATACTGCCAAAGGTACTTATATCCTAACCTTAATCTAGCGGTTACAACATCTTGTAATCTAGTGATCTTGTTACTTGCTCCATATACATGTTTCACTTGATACATCTCATCATGGTAACCTATGGATCGACTAGTGCCTGTTTGCACTTGTCTACTTGCGTCAAACTCATCAATAAGTTCTTTCCTAATTACAGTTTTAAGGGTTCTTTTTGACAGACCCAAATTGTATTCAACGGTGTCTTTGTTAGACGCGAGTTTGGCGAGGGCATCAACTCTGTCATGTTTTATGAGGCCTATGTGAGAGGGGATCCACAACAGTTTGACCCTGACACCCCGGTCAACAAGGCACGCATATTTGTGTCTGGCTTCAGAGACAAGAGCGTGACAACCTGAGTCGAGGGTTCCAAGGGCAAGTAGTGAGGATAGAGAGTCAGTGATGATGAGACTGTCAGTAACAGTGGTTTCAGTGAATTTAATAGCTGCAAATATGGTAACTAATTCAGTTTGTAGAGTGGATGCGCAGTTGTTAATTCTAACTCCTTTCTCAATTATATTACCGTCAGGATGAGTCACAACAATAGCACTTCCAGCCCTCCCACAGGCGGTGTTTAGAGATCCATCAGTGTAGATGGTCTGTGTGATATTATCATCAGTCTGTAGAGTGTGTATGTGTTCAAGAGCTCTCAATTTGTCAGTGTGTTGGAGATAAATGCTTTGTATAATTAATTTTTTAGGCGGATACGTCGGTATTGTGATATCGAAGGGAACTGTCCGCCAGGGTGGCAGGAAGCGCTGTTGTGTCTCAACTTTGTACAGGTGGTCTAGTCCAAACATCTTCATATGTGTAGCTGTAGTTTGGATCCATTTAGACTCAGTAGTCCCATGGTTCATACATTCTAGCAATTTTAAGGAAACAATGTTATCAGGATCACCACGCAGAAGCCTCAGGGCTATCATGAGGTTGACTTCAATTATTCTATCTTTAACACTGGGTATACCTAGTTCTTTCCTCATATTAAGTACTTTAGTGCTCATGGGACATCCTAGGATAATTCTGAGGGCTTTATTTTGCATTTTCTCGAGCTTGTCAACGCCTTTCCCGACACGAATGACCAGGGCTGCTGCGTGGTAATCTATCAGAGATCTTATATAGCCTAGGTACATTATTTTAACAATTCTAATATTAGCACCATAGTGCGGGGCTGTACCCCGCTACACTTCTAAGAGGTCTCAGTCTGTCAGTAAATTGGCGGGTTAGCTGTTGTATGGCAGGTAGGGTACAAGGGACGGAAACACCAAGATATTTAAAAGAAGAAACATAGTCAATAGTGTTGTTACCTATCTTGAACTTGGCGGGGCCGCGTTTGCGGTTACCAGCTTGTTTGTTGAACACCTTAGTTTTGTCAGTGGAGATAATAAGACCGAGGTTCTCACAGGCTGCGTATACATGGTTCAGGGTGGTTTGCATTTCACGATGAGTTTTAGTATGTATAAGAATAAAATCAGCATAGCTGATTGAGATATTGCTGGGGTTGTCTGGTATTAAATTTAATAATGCATTCATAAGAACATTGAACAAAGTGGGGCTAAGTACTCCACCTTGAGGGGTACCAAGTTGCATATCTTTAACTTCACTTTTGTAACCCTGAAATAGTGCAGCAGCCCTTCTGTTGGTTAGGTAACCACTTATCCAGTGTAACAGCCTACCTCCTATATCCATTTTGGCTAGTTCGTACAATATCAGTTGCCTATTGGCAATATCAAATGCAGCTTTTAGGTCAAGAAATGTGGTGTATCTGTGCCTTTCATCACCATGCACAGTTAGGAATGTGGTGATGCAATTATGTACACCTTTACCATGGGTGAAGCCATTTATGTTAGGAGACATGTGTTCTCTGATTCTATATAAGAGTCTGCCAAGAACCATCCTCTCAAAGGTTTTACACAGGCAGCTGGTTAGTGATATGGGACGAAAGGCATCAGGCAGTCCTGGTTTCGGTATTGGTACAACAATACTGCTGGTCCATGATGTGGGTAGTTGGCCCTCGGCATGACTCATATTGTACAATACCAACAATGGATTGCCTGGCACGCGCCTTAGTAGTCAAGCTCCCACTCAGTATATGGAACATCACACTCATCGTGCTGTTTGCCCAGCATAAATCTAATAAGATTACTTCTCTCTACAGACTTTGCATCAAGGAGTCCCCGAGTCCCAGCTGGTAACATGTCATAGCTCGACACATGAGCCGACTTTGTTATTAGCTCATTCGTCTTTTGCAGAGGGTTTGGATGGGAGACGTGTTTACTGCTTTTACCTCTGATTGTGTTTATGTCTTTCCAGGCTTTGCTGAGGGATGTGTGTTGGTTCAGGCTGTTGACATATGTCTCCCATGCATTTTGTCTGAGTTCGTTACACGTTCCCTGACAGCAGCAAGGGAAGCTTGATACAATATTACCATTTGAGGTGTTCTAATTTGTTTGTAGCACTTACCCAACCTCCTGACCCTCGCCATGAGTTTTTTTCAGCTGAGGGTCATTATAGCACTGCTGTTGCCTGTTCCCATTATGCTGACCACGTTTTCTCCTTTTTTTGGTGGATTCATTGTTGGTGAAGTATGTATAAGTCCTATCTATCAGATCGTCATGGAAACTTTGGTAGTTGTTAGGTTAGTAGTCCTTGTACCAGTCATGGATGAAGTCTATGAACTGACTTTCATGTTCTTGCTTGACTGTGATTCTACGTCTGTTGAGTTCACCACCAGTGGGGGTGTCATTGGCTACATGTATACTAGCTTGGATTGGGCTGTGGTCAGACATAAGATCAGTGACAACATCAGAGCTATGAGTTGTGTATGATAGATTAAAACCAATACACTAGTCTAGACCCCCGCCATAGATGTGTGTTGGTTCATTATTACCTATAATTTGAACATCTTCATATGCGCTTAGAAGTGAGATAAGTTTGCTACCATTGGTGTTAGTGGAGGAGTCACCTAATTTCTTGTGTCTAGTATTCAGGTCACCCATTAGAACAGTGGGCTCAGTGTGTAAAAAGTCTGGGAGATCTGTGTACTGAAGCTGATCTGAGGGAGCATAGGCGTTTAGCACGTTGAGTGTGGAGTTGCCTAGGTGGATAGTGATCCCATGGTACTGAAGGTTGGTAGTCTTTTTGGATAGAAGAGGTACATGCGGGAGTGACTTCTTAACATACATCAAACATGTGTGAGTAGAACTAGGATCATAATACACATAATTGGGCAGACTGAGTGGGGGCTTACCATTAGGTGTGAGGCACTCCTGCAGACACACAATATCGATGTCCTCAGTCACAACTTTGTGGTGTAGGTCAGGGTATCGTTTTCTAAGGGATGAGATGTTCCAACTCATCACCTTCACCGCTCTGTATCTTTGTCTGGTATTAACACTGGCCATTATGAAATGTATTTGGAAAGAAGCAAAAGGCACTGTATGATACTGTGCTTTTCTATGCTGCCTGTCCCTTCGGCAGGCAGTAGGCCATTTAACCTTTTTGAAACATTTCTGGAGCATGTGCGGCTCAACAATTGTTGTAAGTCAGTGGCAGACAACAAAACACTTTGGTTACACACAACATCACCACCATTTTCTCTTTGTGTTTGTTCATCTTCACTGACCATGTCCACAGAGGCATCAATAGAACTGTTACCAGTATCACTATTTTCCTCTGCGTAGACAATAGTTCCTGGTGGGTCTTGAGTTTCCACATCTGGTACTGACATCTGAATGTCTTCAGTTTGACTGTAATCTTTCCATAGCTGCTGCACTGTGTTGGTGGTGTTCTTTTTCTGTAGTGTATCACAGAGGCTCTTTAACATATCAGTTTGAGCTGTGAATGGAGCTTTGAGTTCTTTAATTTCATTTTTCAAATCATTGATCTCTTCACGGGGTGTGTTGGCAGCTACCTGTTGTATCGGTACGTCTGTGTTGTCCCATACTGATCTTTCGATGACTGCTGGTGATGATCCTGGAGCTTTGGTGGGTGGGTGGGCCAGGGGTTGGCCGTAGGGGGTACCCTAGCAGCATTACTGTTTCTTGAGACCTGCCTGGGTGGCGGGTCTGGGCGCTGAAGGGGCGTAGGAGCTCTAGGACAGTCATGGTGCCATACAGGAACTCCATATGTTTTGCAGTTAATACACTTGTGTTGAACGACACCCCCTTGAGCAACTGTATCTCTGCAAGCCTGTGTTGCATGTTGTGTTGAGCAGAGACCACACCACGGCTTAGTCGAGGGGCATAACCGGGCCACATGGCCCCGGTATTGACAATTGCAACACCTACGGGTAGGGGGCTGATAGAGAGTTACCTTCAGAGTCCGATAGGCACCACGGACTCGAATGGTCTTGGGTGGGTCTTCCGAGCCACCCCAGTCTACAATAACCTCGTTCTTGCCCCTGAGTCGCTTCGTCCTTCTGATGTAGGGACGAGCTTCTACTAGTGTAGGGGTCTGGTACTGGTCGAGCCCTATAATTAAGATGGTTTTCTTGCTCGATGGTTGGGATGATTGTTCCATGGTTATTCCCCTTATGCTATTGGTGAGGAGATTCTGTATGACTGCTGGGTCGCTTCTAATCAGAACATGATCTTGTGTACCGACTCTGAACTGAAACTCAGCGTCTGGGTGTTTGTCTTCCGCATCGTTCAGCCAGAGATACTTGTCTTCAGGTGGTGTACCTTCAGGGAAGTTTAATCTTACTCTCATGGGGGGTTGAGGTTGTAGTTGATGGTCTCTAAGTTTTTCTGCCTTTTCGGCCTTCCGCTTGTTCCTGGACTGAACTAGTTGAAAGCCATCCTCTCCGTTGGTGTCAAGGTCAACACCATAGTCACCTGGCTCCCTCAGTGCATCAGGAGAGTTAAAGCGAGTGGCTGGGTCTCCAGTCAACTCAGACATGGAGGAGTTACAGGACTCGACCTATATGCCTACGTCAGAGGGTCGAGGACTGCTTGGCACTCCAAGGAAGCCAGCGGCGGTTGGGAGGCGTAACCCTCTTACAGGACAAGGGAAACTGGCATCTACAGCGTATCAGCGGTGTGAGGGGAGGCCATGAGCGGGCCTCCCGCGGAGGGAGTGTGGTGTCAGAGGGACCAAGGTAGCAGGAGTATTCTCAGTTTATAAACACTTTTATTACACTACACTTGTTCTTAATAGTATCTCTGTTTTTCTGGTTAGATACAGTATCAAAGTCAATTTAGTTTCAAAAGAACTATCCAGCCTGGGACACTATGAGGGGGGGGGGGGTTGTTTACACAAGCCCTCACCACATGGCCCAGCGTGACCACAAGGGTATAGGCCTTGCCTTGCGGACACCTACACACGCCACAGTGCTCAACCCAAGTTAGTTCACTTGTTATACAGGCAACATATTTGCAGTTGTTGACCTATCGGTTAAGGTAATCCTCCAAGTGATAGTGTTAGGAAGAACACCTAATATTCAGTACCACCCTGTGAGAATCCTGCTCCTCAAATCAGGTGAGGGCGGAGGAGGAACAAGTTAAGGGAGGAAGGAGGCACTTAATCCTCCAACTAGCACTTACTACTGGAGTTAATTTATATATATGTTTCCACCTTTATGACAGTCAACATTTACTCTGCCTACTGTATCTCTTAACTAAATAAATACTATTATTTTTAATGAAATTAATAAATTATTTTTCTGAGTCTCATTTGAGAAACATGCAACGTGAAGCCAATTGTCTCTAGACGGGTGGTAAATACGTCTTGTATTATTTATTCTCTATCACATGAACTACTGACTGTACAGTGATGTTGGTTGGTTGTATCGGGAACATCTCCTCCGCTCTAAGTTCAGCCTCACGTATATAATCCAGACCTTGTAATGGTTTACTCCTCCACTGCCAGTACACACACGTGGAGCAAAATACCTGTAAGATAATCCAAGAAACACTCAGGAAATGTTATACCTCCACAAGGGCCGCTGATAAACATGTGTACGGAATATGTAATATATATACAAGGTCCAATTTTCATTACAATGTCACCACCTGGTGGTCAGACACGACTGGTATCCTCTGTTGTCTCGGAGGCGGTGAGTTCAAGGCTGTTCCAGCGGTTTCGTGTTCTTAGGACACAGAGGTCTGTGTTACACCCCCTGGACTCACCCTTGACCTCACCGTCTCTGAGAGGACGTAGGGCACTTGTCGTGGATGGTGTGTTGGGTTGGTGTTTTTTTTTTTTTTTTTACAAAAGTGTAATTTCACGCTGCTTGGTGCTGTGTACTGTAGAACAACACTCAACAGAATTCGAGAATCGTAGGAAAACGTCGCCAGGATGATGATTGTGAAGGTGGCGGTATAAACCACTAGAATCTGACTCTTAACCTTTTTACTACCACGCCCTCTCTAGGAATTGGTCCTTACCTCCACGCCCCCCTTGCATCTATGAATAAAATTCCTTCCCAGATTTTAAAGGAAAATGAAAAATATTGTGTTTTTAGTCTTTTTATTGAGGATAAATTAGTGAGATACTTGACACTGCTTCTTAGTTACTAGATCTTGACTGCGTGGTTGAATGCCAGAGAGTGCACAACGTAAATCCCCTTCAACATTCAGCCTGTTTCTGTACTTGGTCTTGACAGCAACGAGCGTGGAATATGCAGCTTCACAAACATACGTGGATCCGAGCATAGTTAGAATCCGAAGAGCCTGATGTGAGATCAGAGGGTAAACAGGAAGGTACTTGACCCAGAACGTCTCAAGATCCAGTTCTTTGAATTCTTCCTTAGCTGTGGAGTTGAACTTCAACTCAAGAAACTCCTCTTGCACTTCATCCGAAACATCAGCTACTTCACATTGAAATGGGTTCCTGATGAATTTCCAGGCTTCACGCTTCTCATCTATCTCTGGGAAGTATCTGATGAATTCTGTTTTCAAGTCAGTTAGATGAGTGATTATTTGTTTATTTAACTCAGAATAAAGGTTAGCGTGAATGAGAGCAGAATCCAAGTTACTAAAACTGGCTGTATTTCCCTGCTGAATTCGATACTTCCAGAGGTCGAGTTTGGCCATGAAGGTTTGAATGGTGTCGTGGTGCATGATGATGTTGATGTTTTTCCCTTATAGTTTAAGGTTGAGAGCATTCAACGCTTCGAAGATGTCCACCAGGTAAGCTAGAGATAGCTGAAAGCCTTCACACTGGAACTTGTCATGGAGATCTGCCTTCTGCTTCGAATCAAGAAATATTGCTACTTCTTCTCGCAGTTCATAAAGCCGTCCAAGCATGTTCCCCTGTGATAGCCATCGTTCGTTCGTGTGAAAAAACAAGGTTTCATGTTCAGATTCCATATCCTTACACAGCAGTTTGAAGAGACGACTGTTTAAGGCTCCAGCTTTGATAAAGTTGACTACCTTGATAGCCACGTTCAGGACATCCCGAAAGAAGTTTGATACATCATGAAAAATAACTGCTGTTATTGTACAACTTTCCATGGGGTGACAGAACAGCATTTCCTCTTTTACACTGTTGCCTGACACGAAACGAGCATACATCAGTAGCTGAGATACTTTTGCATTTTTCATAAACTTCTCAATATTAGCCCACGCTCTTGTTTAGAGAACAAAAACTATAATTATAATTAGAGAAATTCCTACCAATATTTCAACACTCCTGAATTTGTCTTATTTCTGCAACATGTCAAATTTAACCAGTATGGATTAATTCGTATTATTAATCTCTCTGGGAATTTTTTTTGGATTTGGGAAATAGGACGAGAGCACACAGCAGTGGAAAAGAATTACGAGGGAAATGGTTTTAGGCTCGTAGTATACCTGGTGTCAACACTCGTCTCCTGCCATCCTTCCCTCCTCTTGGTGTCTGTTTTTGTTGAGTTGAACAAGTTAATCTTTATTTGAGATCCTGAAGCCTCTTTACCTGG
>NW_024726366.1:0-5000 GCF_018991925.1 Homarus americanus
CAACTCAACACACCAACTCAACTCAACACACCGGCGGATGGGTTGGTGTGTCGGGTTGAGCTGATGTGTTGGCCAACTCAACACACCAGCTCAACTCAACACACCGGCGGATGGATTGGTGTGTCGGGTTGAGCTGATGTGTTGGCCAACTCAACACACCAGCTCAACTCAACACACCGGCGGATGGGTTGGTGTGTCGGGTTGAGCTGATGTGTTGGCCAACTCAACACACCAGCTCAACTCAACACACCGGCGGATGGGTTGGTGTGTCGGGTTGAGCTGATGTGTTGGCCAACTCAACACACCAGCTCAACTCAACACACCAGGATCACCACCCCAACACGCCAATCCAACCCAACACACCAAGTTTCGTATCAATCCCACCCAGGCGGTTAATCCAAGGTCAGCCCACCCAGGAGGTTAATCCAAGGTCAGCAAATGTTAAGTATTAATCCCACCAAGGAGGTTAATCCAAGGTCAGCAAATGTTAAGTATTAATCCCACCAAGGAGGTTAATCCAAGGTCAGCAAATGTTAAGTATTAATCCCACCAGGAGGTTAATCCAAGGTCAGCAAATGTTAAGTATTAATCCCACCCAGGAGGTTAATCCAAGGTCAGCAAATGTTAAGTATTAATCCCACCAAGGAGGTTAATCCAAGGTCAGCAAATGTTAAGTATTAATCCCACCAAGGAGGTTAATCCAAGGTCAGCAAATGTTAAGTATTAATCCCACCAAGGAGGTTAATCCAAGGTCAGCAAATGTTAAGTATTAATCCCACCAAGGAGGTTAATCCAAGGTCAGCAAATGTTAAGTATTAATCCCACCAAGGAGGTTAATCCAAGGTCAGCAAATGTTATAAGACCCACTCGGGTGATCAGTCCGGGTGAGCCTGGACCTGACAACCACGGAGCGAGACGGTGGTACCAGTCCGTCAGGCCACCGTAGGGAGGTCTGAGGTAAATATTTTAAAAGTTGTATTTTTGTTTCCTGAGCCTTTAATTCCCTGTTATTGTATTATTATGGCACCAGTTAAGATTAAAGGTGATAAAACAACTAAAATAAAGCTATAAATTGGTAATATAAGGCAAACTTTAACAGTATTTTCACACATTAGGTATTGCCTTATGTTGTGATAACTGAGAACTTCTTCCATTTCCAACATTAGTTGTCAACATTGGTACGATAAATTAGCCTTCAATCACATTATAACTGTCTTAGTGTAAAGAATTAAGATTATCCTTTGAAAAAGAGTAAAATAAACTGCGTTTACAACAGCTAATTAAATAAAAATACTGCCATATTATAAATTTGTAAGTATAATTTAGAGCAGTTGTGGAATGCGACAAAAGACAAGGTATTGATATATGCAAATTATACCGACAAAGTTCTCGTTTAAATAATAAAAATAGAAAGGGAGAGGGAGAGGAGAGGAGAGGGAGAGGAGAGGAGAGGGGAGAGGAGTGGAGAGGGGAGGGGGAGAGGGGAGGTAAAGTCATGACACAAAATTCTTGTCAATATGATTAACGTACAAAGAAACAGGTATTGGTAATTTTACAAATTTTTGTTTTTTACATTATTGGTTTTACGGCCCATATTATGACAGTGCAAAAGCTGTGTTCCGTCCTAATACGACTTTCGTAAAAGCTGTGCTGCCTGTCAATTGTTATTGCCAAAGGCAAGCTGTTGTAGTCATCCCGTCTTACTAACGCTAGTATTAATCTGGTAAGCACATTTACGGTAATTTATTAAACTTTTTAGCAGTTTTATAAGTGAGTTTCTGTCAGGAAAATATAGACTAGTGACGTTCTTGCCTGGAAATATTAATATGGATAGAGGCAAATTTCACTGGGAGAAAATCATCTCAAAACTTTGTTGCATATATTAATAAATTAAGTCCATTTAAGTTATTTAATGCAACTTTTTAGCAGTTTTATAAGTGAGTTTATATCTTGAAAATATAAACTGGCGTCGTTCTTGCCTATAAATATTAATATGGATAGAGGCAAATATCACTGGGAGAAAATCATCTCAAAACTTTATGTTGCATATATTAATAAAGTAAGACCATTTAAGTTATTTAATGCCAATTTGTGGCAGTTTTATAAGTGAGTTTCTATCTGGAAAATATAAACAGGGGAGGTTTATGCCTAGAAATATCAAAATGGGTAGAGGCAAATTTCACTGGGAGTTCATTATCACAAGGATGGTATAATATTACATACAAAAACACCTTTCATACAGTGGATCATGATATAATATGTAAAATACTGCAGGCTCTAATTTTTCATCACCAATTACAGTATTTCGTTTTGGTAAACTTCCATTTGGCTGAATTAGGAGCATAATAAAGCAAGTTCATTGGAAGCTGGAGTTTGATTATTTAATGAAAATGTGCCTTAAGCATATATGATACAATATTTTGGCTAATATAGAGGACTTCACAGCAGCTTCCCCCGTCTCAGTAATAGTAAGTTCGCCCACGGCAAGTGATAATTTATGCTAGGTTAGGTTAACTTAACTTCAACTCATAAATACTCTAACACCTTTTCCAACATTTGCCATCAATACGACCGTCTCACTATAAAACATATTTGGGTTCCTCTTGACGCTAAACACACACCCGTCCACGGAGAGAATGGAGGAGGGAGAGAGGGAAGTTAGAGGGGGGGGTAGATGGAGGGGAGGAGGGAGAAAAGGTAGGTGAGGGGTGAAGGGTTGGAGGGACGGAGGGAGGGAGGGAGGGAGGGTAGGCTGGGCTGGTGGGAGGGGTAAAAAAGGTAGCAGCGGGTAGGGGTGGAGGGTAAGATGGAAGGGGGAGGGGGGGGGTAGGATGGAGAGGGAGGAGGAGGAGGGTCACAATTTTCTGGTGTTGATGAAGGAGTGAGGGAGGAGAGGAATGGAGGGGGTTAGGTTAGGTTGGATTAGGTTAAGCTAGGTTAGGTTAGGTTAGGTTGATAAGCAAGTTGATTTGGCATAGACACTTGTATTACCTGATTGGTAATTTGACTTCAGTGTGACAGTGTCGAGGGAGGCAGTGACAGTGTTGCAGTGACAGTGTCGAGTGAGGCAGTGACAGTGTTGAGTGTGGCAGTGACAGTGTCGAGTGTGGCAGTGACAGTGTCGAGTGTGGCAGTGAAAGTGTCGAGTGTGGCAGTGACAGTGTTGTAGTGACAGTGTCGAGTGAGGCAGTGACAGTGTTCAGTGTGGCAGTGAAAGTGTCGAATATGGCAGTGACAGTGTTGCAGTGACTGTCGAGCGAGGCAGCAACAGTTGAGTGTGGCAGTGACAGTGTCGAGCGAGGCAGCAACAGTTGAGTGTGGCAGTGACAGTGTCGAGCGTGGCAGTAACAGTGTTGAGTGAGGCAGTGACAGTGTTGAGTGTGACAGTGTCGAGTGAGGCAGTGACAGTGTAGGGATAACTCTGAAACACACACACACACACACACCAACCCACACCCACCCCACCTACACCCACACCCACACCCACCCACACCCACCCACACACAGACAAGAAACTGATATATTATTAAAGCTGAGGACACGGTGGGTAATAACGGGACACCAAACCATTAGAATCATTGGGTCATTCTCAAGCCCACAATTTAACAGTTCAGAAATAAGACACGTGGTGATTTGTGGAGGGGGGTGGTGAATTGTTGGTGGTGACTTGGTGGGCGTGGTGAATTGTTGGTGGTGACTTGGTGGGCGTGGTGAATTGTTGGTGGTGACTTGGTGGGCGTGGTGAATTGTTGGTGGTGACTTGGTGGGCGTGGTGACTCGGTGATGGGCATGATGACTTGGTGGTGGGCGTGGTGTTTGTAGAGGGTGTGGTGAATTGTAGGTGAGCGTGGTGATTTGTGGCGATTTATGGTGACTCGGGGGCGTGGTTATTTGTGGTGGGCGTGGTGACTTGTGGTAGACGTGGTGATTTGTGGTGGTGACTGGTGGGCGTGGCGACCTGTGGTTAGGCTAAGTTATGTTAAGTTTGGTTAGGTTAAGTTACTGTTGGTTAGGATAGCTTAGGTTAGGTTAGCTTAGGTTATGATTTCTTAGGTTAATTTAGTCTATAGGTTAAGCTAGGTTAGGTTAGATTGCTTTAGGTTAAATTAGGTTAGGTCACATGTTAATTTAGATTAGGATCTAATCTGTTCTGACCTAACTTAACCTAACCTACCCCTTACTAGCCAGCGTTTGGACGTTAATCGAGTGAAATAAGCTTGGGTGTCTAATCTTCAGGTGATCCGAAAAGACTAATAAGTGAGAAACAACAGGTAGATACACTCAGGTATACATTACGAATTACACAAAGGTAATCCTTAATTAATTACATTTCAACGGCAAATCAGTAAAGAAGTTTCCTTATTTTAGTTATTTTATTATTCACTTAACAGAAAAAAAATCATCTTTCTTTCAGTAACGACAAAAGATTCCGTTCAGCAGAAGTAGAAAACAGGGAGATGGTTTTAGAGGAAGAATTTATGACGTTTAATGAGGATTATTACGTCGAAATCAATCCCCGACGAGATTAACTATTCCTCGTCATTTATTTCCCCCCCACCATAAACGCTTGATCTCAACACTAAGAACCTCGTTAAACGTTACTTTCCCGCCCTCGTTATAAACACACCTCACCCCGACTACATTATTCTCGCTGAGGTCGCTTGAAGAATTCCCTCTACTTAAAATCCCCTTTCTCTCCAATCATTTCCATGGGCTGGCAAATCACTCGCAGAAGTGGATTGGTTGCACCGCCTGGGGGCCTCTCACTCACACCTGGACCCCCACACTCTGGTCACCACCCTCACCCTCTCCTCCATGATACATCACGGAGGAGAAACCACCCATTAACTCGTTCTGGGGATAAGAGTCGTGCTAATTAAGCAGGAACTAATAAGTGCCAGTAGCCGCTTAGCTCAAATATATTGGGTGGTGTTAAGGGAGTTAGACATAGCATGATCATCCAGCGTACGTCTTTCTCTCAGTAGTCATGATGCCCTCTG
>NW_024726366.1:10000-12327 GCF_018991925.1 Homarus americanus
AACGGTCAACTTAAAATCATTAAATTCGCTGGATGGCCAAAAAGATAATAATATCATCAATTCCATTTATTTTAGAAGGACTTATTCATTATTGTTGAAATCATGGACATACAAAGCCAATATATCTACATTTGATTCTACCAGTGTGAATGGCAAAGTTAATTAATATCACCACTCCAACTGTTGGCCCAAACAAGTCGTAAAGTAGTTCTTTTTTGTAATACATCGAGTCACTAAGGGAATATAAAAATAAAACATGAAATTAGGTCACTGAATTTATCTTATTAGTAGCAAATTGTGGTTAAACTGATGCACAAATGAAACATGCCTGGGAAGTACCTAGCACTAGTTACCTGGCATATTTGGACTTATTAAAATATGAAATCTAGGCTAATAAGTAATTATACTAAGGAAATAATTATTTTGGTAGTGCTGGACTGTTATTAATTGCGCTCATTACGAGAATTGGGTCGATATTAATTCTGATAAAGGGCGTCATTCACCATCCCAGAGGAAGCTGTTCTCACCACTCTTCAAATAGACCATTTACGACTTTTTTTTAGTTCAATTTGATTTCAATACATTTCTACACATAAATTAGTTGTATTAGTTATCTTAAAGGCTTGCCTTTTATGATGGTTAGGTGAATTTAGAGGATATAAACGGCGCTGTAGAGGCTGGCGGCATTTTTCGTACACAAACATGGACCGCTTTTAAAAAGAACAATACAATTCTGCATGTGCTGTTCTGTATGGAGTATATCGTATAACAAATATTATTCCTTTGCAGATTTATACATTTTATGTCCATCCAAATCAATTTTCTTTCTTTTGGTTTCAAAAATAGTTGCCGGACGAAATTTCCCCATGTTCCAATAACGATGGCTGTCCACGGGTGAACCTCGTGGAGAACTGAAGTTGTTCCTGGAAATGAAATGGAAGGAGGATTTACTAAGTTGATATTGTGTTCTCCTCTATCTCTCTCTTGTGTGTGGTTTTTTTACGGGAATTAGCCAACCCGGGCACAGGTCAAACGACCCACAACGGAGCCTGGGGGGCGAAAAAAAAGAACTTTATTTTTGAGAGATTCTGTCTGTTCGTCCATCTTGTGCGGGCAATCAACATGGTAGGTAGTGAGCCGGTCGAGTCTCTGTTGTTTTGACGCTTTTTTGTTTTTTTAATGCCCCAATTTAAAAGAGTGACTTACAGTAGATGAATTCACCATTTGGGGGTAAGGGTGGGGGGAGTGAGGGTGGGGGATGGGGGTTGGCGGGGTGAGGGTGGAGGGTGGGGGATGAGGGGTGTGGTAATGGAGAAGGTTTAGGTGAGGGAATTTAGTGGACAAAGACTTGAGAATCCAACAGACATATACACAAGATAGTCATACACACACATACATGGCAGTCATATGCACAAGACAGTCATACACGCACACACACACACACACGAGTCATGTACACAAGAAGACAAGTCATACACGCCCACATAGCTTGAATGTTGTACGGAGTGCCCCATTATATCTCTACGTTAATAAACGTCTACTTTTGGAGGTCGACTGCGTAAATATATGAATTAATAAAGAAAAACAGGAAAAACAGCTAATGTAACATAAATAGACCTTCCAAAAAGTCGATAGTAATTCCCCTGCCTGTGACACGACGAAGTAAGTACCTCTATCTAGCTCCTCCAGTCCCAGATCGAGGCAAGGCCAAGCCAGTTCATCACTTATTAACTAAACTCTCGGGTAGGTGTTGGGTGGTGTGGTGCAGTGCGTGGTGAAGGGTGGTGAAGTGTTGGGTAGGGTGGGGTGGTGAAGTGTTGGGTAGGGTGGGGTGGTGAAGTGTTGGGTAGGGTGGTGTGGGGTGGTGTAAGGTAAGGTAAGGTTAGGTAGGGTAGGACATCCCGTCTATAACCCCCCCACCCACACCCATCATCCTCTCACCCATCCTGGGAGGTGGGGAATGGTACCATCCGTCAGCCAACAACAGAAGGTACCAAGAACCACTGACTGGGAAGGGTGAGAGGATGAAAGGGTGGGTGGGAAGAGAGGGATGATGAGAGGGTAGTGTAGTGGGTGGTGTACTAAAAAAATAAAAAATAAATAAAAAATAAAAAAATAAATAAATAAAAAAATAAAAAAGTAAAAAAATAAAAAAATAAAAAAAGTGTAGTGTAGGGGTAGTGTAGTAAAAAAAAGAAAAAAAAGTGTAGTGTAGGGGTAGTGTAGTAAAAAAAAGAAAAAAAAGTGTAGTAGTGTGAAAAAAGTGTAGTGTAGGGTAGTGAAAAAAAGGTAGTGTAGGGTAGTGTAGTAAAAAAAGAAAAAAGGTA
>NW_024726367.1:0-39241 GCF_018991925.1 Homarus americanus
TTGTAGATATGAGAAGGCTGAACGGCGGGAGGAACAGGCGAGGAATGTGGTGCTTCTCTCTCGGCAGGTGCAAAGTCCTCGGAGGCGCCAGGTGAGGTGTCTGGGTTCATAGGGCCGGATGCAGGATCAGAAAAAGTAAGTACCTGTGGGAGAAAAGAGGGTGCTGCAGGTGGCAATGGTGACCAGACAGGTGAAGGGGGAGCAGGCGTGGTTTGTTGGGGGGGGGGGGAAATGTTGTGTTTTTTGGCGGCAGGTGCACAGTCCTCGGGGGCGCTGGGTGGGATATCTGGCTCCACATGGCTAGGTTTATGATCCTCATCAGGAGCAGTAGGTACCTGATAAAAAAAGAGGGCACATAGAACTGTTGTGAGCAAGGTGGTGCTGCAAGGCGTGGTTTGCTGGGGGTAATGCTGGGCTGGGGCCCCATCGGGAAAGGTGGCCGGCTTCACTCGATCGATGCTGACGGTGTCGTGTCTACCATTGCGAATGATCGTCAGGAACATTGCTGACCGTGCAAATACCGGGAAGGGTCCGTCGTTGGGGCGTTGAATTGGGTGCGGTGAGCATCGCGCCTGACGAAGACGTACTCGGCGTTGAGTAGTGCAGGAGGGATGTGTTCAGGGCGATGGGAAGGCTGGTGTGGGGCAATAGCATTGAATGCAGAAACTGCTTGCCATAGTGTTTGCAGTAGGTAGTGACGGAAAACAGGAGTGAAGTGGTCAAGGTCAGGAGTCAGTGAGAAGTCCTCCGTGTAGGTGAAGGGGCTAGCCTAGGGTGAGATCCGCTGGGCTGCAGTCCATTCCTCTTTGTGTGATGCGTGGACGTCAAGTAGCACTAAGGGAAGAGCATCCGTCCAGCTGTGGGGGTCGTGCTGTGCCTTAATGGCGTCCTTCAGCTGATGATGAAACTGCTATATCATGCTGTTGGACTGAGGGTGATAAGCAGTAGTGTGTTGCCTAGTAGTGCCGAAGAACTGCAGGAGATTATGCCAGAGGGGGGCGCCGATTGGTAGAACGGTACCGCTCTTGCCTCGCAAGCGAGATGTCACGGGTTCGATTCCCGGGCCGGTGGAAAAGTTGTTTGGACATATTTCCTAGCTCCAATTGGTCCCTGTTCACCTAGCAGTAAAGTAGGTACCTGGTGTAAATTAAAAGTTGCGAATTCGTATTCAGGGAGAGTTGTTGGAGCTTCCAATAACTTGCTTAGACATATACCATTGACTCTTCAGGCTTGTACGCCCTTAACTCATGAGACATAAAGACAAGCATGAACTTAGCATGCTCCCCTGTTGGGTGCTATAAATGCATCTGTGCTTCACCTTACACAAGGATGTAGGGGGGGGGTGCCCAATAAAAAAAATAAATAAAAAATAAATTATGCAAGAGTTGTGACTCGAACTGGACTCCTCGGTCAATGATGACAGTCGTGGGAGGACTAAAACGGGAGACCCAATCAGACAGGAAAGCGCTGACGGCTGACTCTGCTGTAGCATCAGGCATGTTAATGGCTTCCATCCACCTGGTGTAATGGTAAATGCAGGTGAAAATGTAGGTGTTCCCACAGGATGATGGAAGAGGTCCCACGAAGTCGAGTTGCACTACCTAGAAGCGTCCTTTGGGCACAGGAAAGGTTTTTAAGGGAGTCCGTGTGTGTCGATGTACCTTGGAGGACTGGTAGGCCAGGCACTGGGCAGCCCATTCGGCTGCGTGAGGAGGCGCTGGGAGGCCCGTACACGTGGCTGGCTGAGTCCGTAGATGTAGATGTGGTCGGTGACATGCAGCGGTGAGACGCCTGAAGTGACAGACGTTGTGGCGTTTACCAATCCCCGTTGACGTCGTTTCCTCCTCCTGTAGTTGCAGGGGGCTGGTGATGGCGTCTGAGGTAGGACGGGGATGTCGGTGTCGGTAGGACACAGTGCGTGGGGCCGGGGCAGGATCAGCAGCAGGCTTGGAGGAGTAGAGCTGCTCGAGGGTGTCCATCCTGCGGTGTAGAGGTTGTAGCAGGTCCCTCATGTCTTGTTTGTCTGGTGGAATGCTACTTCTCTAAGGAGTGATGATCTGGTTGAAGAGACCGGAGCTAAGTGATGGTGTGGCTGCTGAGTTGTTCACGGCAGCATGGCGCACAGCTGTGTAATCGTGGAATACTCTGTCTGCCGTGGCTGGATAGGTTGCCGAGGTTGTAGAATAGTCCAATGCCGAGAGGGCGAGACGAACTTCTGTAGGGAGCTTCTGGGTGTGGAGCTGGCGCAGGATAGTGTCAGGAAGCCTGTCTGTTTGGCGGGAGTTCAGTCTCCGCATCTCGTCCCAGAGACGTGCTGGCGTGGAGTTGCCGAGGGAGAGACCTTAATGGTGTTATATGTAGTGATGATGGATGGTGTTATATGTAGTGATGATGGATGGTGTTATATGTAGTGATGATGGATGGTGTTATATGTCTCTGTTCACTCCCATCATGTTGGTTCCATTTTCGGAACTGATGAGCTTGGGAGGTCCACTGCAGGATGCGAACCTCGTCAAGGCGTTGATGAATGAGTCTGTGTCCAGTGAGGTGAGGACTTCCAGGTGTATAGTTCTTGTGGCCAGACATGTAAACAAGCATCCCCATCTTTTCCCCCGGGCCCGACCTTGTTTAACCATAAAGGGACCAAACCAGTCAACTCCTGTGCAGGTGAATGGCCGAACCTTCTGGATGTACTCGGTCCTCTGGCAGGTCAGCTTGGCGTTGGTGGATAGCCTTCTAATTGCTTCTTCGACAAAATACACACGTATGTAGTACTCGGTCGATCATCTTACAGCACTTGGGTATCCAATATGTCTCGCGTAGTGCAGCTAGAGTGTGATCGCATCCTGAGTGGCCAGCCCTGGTCGAATGTACCTCCTGTCCGATAAGTTCTGTGTTTTATTTTTTCGTCCCTGGGTAACAGTATGGGGTTCTTTTGGTCTGGATGGAGAGCAGCACGCTTCAGTCGGCCGCCTACTCTGCTCAGGCCGTCTGCACCCAGGTAAGGTTCCAGTCTGCTTACGTCACCAGTCCTGACGGAGTGTCCTCGTTCCAGCGCGTCCATCTCGTGGGGAAATCCCTCCCTTTGTATCAGTTGCAAGACAGCCAATCTTACCTCATCCAACTCACTGATCTTCAGTCGATGTTCTTCTTTTGGATCGCTGAAGTGCCACTGTATCAAGCTCCTGAGCCACGCCACACCTTTCAGTAGCAGGTGCCATGAGGAGTACCTTGCCCATAGCCCTTTTAGGGTACTCTCTCCCAGGTCAGTGCCCCGTTGCCAGTACTGTTGCATCTCCTTTTACCTCAGGGTCTCCATCTGCAAGGTTAGAAATCGTCTTTGGGTTCTTTGGCCAATTGTTTTCTCCCAACAGGAGAAAGGGGGGTCCCTGAATCCATCTGCAGTCCTTGTTCAATTCTGCCCCATGCAGTCCACGGCTGGCATCATCAGCTGGGTTTTGGTTGGAGCTTACGTGTCGCCATTGTTCTGCGTCGGAATTATCATGTATCGTTGCAATCTGGTTTGCCACAAAGGTATGAAAACGCCGTTCAGTGTTTCATATGTATTGAAGGGTGACCATGCTGTCTGTCCAGAACACTGATCTGTCGATCTGCAACTCTAGTTCTTCTCTCAGTTGTTTGTCTGCTTTGGCCGCTAACACTGCCGCACATAGCTCGAGCCGAGGTATGGTATGCCGTTTCAGAGGAGCTAGCTTGGCTCTGCGACACACAAAGGAGGTAGAGTGGGCTCTGTCTCCACTTGTGATCCTGAGGTAGGATACAGCCCCATATGCTTGCTGGGAGGCGTCGCAGAAGTGGTGCAGTTGTAACGTAGTTATTGGATTTGCGCATTCAGGGTGGTAACTTCGAGGGATACGTACTTAAGACAAGTGGGGAAGACCATTTAGCCACTGCCGCCAAGCGGCTATATTGTGTTCGGCCATTTGCTCATCCCACCCGATGCCCCGCCTGCACTCGTCCTGGAATATGATTTTGGCTCGTATGGTGCTCGGAGCAATGATTCCTAATGGGTCGTATATGGAGCTGACCATACTCAGGAGACCTCGCTTCGTTTGTGGCTTCGTTGGGATCTGGATTCGGACTGCAAGTTCGTCATTCTCTAGATCCCACATGATTCCCAATGCCCACTCAGCTGGGAGCCTGTCATCCTTCAAAAGTACTTATTTCACTTCCATGGCTCTTTCCGTTTGTGGGACTGCTCTGAGGACCCCTTTGTGGTAGCATATCCATTTTGTAAGTCTGAACCCGCCTTTCTTCATCAACTGCCTCAATTGGTGAGTGACTATCGCCGCCTTCCCTGGTGATGCTACTAAAAGAAGCAGATCATCGACATAGAAGTTGTGACTTGCTTTCTTAATTTCTTCATGGAGCTTTTGCCCGTGGTCTTGGAATGTTCATCGTAATGCATATCCAGCACATGATGGGCTCCACACTCCGCCAAAGAGATGTACCTTCATCCGGTAAGTGACCGGGTCTCCCGATAGTTGGTCGTCTCTCCACCACAGGAAGCGCAGGGCGTCTCGATGTTCAGGCAGTACTCGTACCTGGTGGAACATATCCTCGATATCAGCCATGAGTGCCACCCTTTCTTGACAGAACCTAAGCAGGACTCCCACCAATTTATTATTGAGGTCTGGCCTTGCATCACTTGGCTGTTCAGGGACACTGACTCATACATTGCTGCATAGTCAAAGACTATTCTCAACTTCCCAGGTTATTTTGGTTCAATACTGGGTGATGTGGGAGATACCAGGTTTTCCCCGGCACAATGGTAAGCTCACGGTGTGGGACTCTCTCAGCATGTCCCTTGTTGATCAGGTTTTGCATCTCTTCTCGATATCTTTGACGGAGGTCTGGGGTCTTCCAGGAGACGTTTCTTCAAGCTCGCTAACCGTTGCTCAGCCAGTTTTCTGTTACTCGGGAGTCCCGGCTCTTCATGACGGAACGGCATGGGAAGTTGATAGTGCCCGTCCACCCTCGTCACTGAAGTTGACCACAGCACCAGCACTCTTCTGTCTTCAACAGAGGTGGGGTTTTCATTGCAGTAGGCTGAGTCACATTCCCAGAAGTGTCTGACCTGTTTCTCTAAACGCGTCTCCAGTCTCAGCGGCTTTTCTGAGATGAGGTGGTTGATTGCTAGGTGGTCACTTATTGCAGGACCAATCGGTCCATTTATGGTCCATCCTAGAAGTGTACACACCGTGAACGGCTCTCCGTTCTCCCCGGTCCTTACTTCTAACGGTATTAGGGCTTGTGGTACATCTAACCCTATCAGGAGATCCACTCTTTCCGGTGCGTGGAGTGGCGTGGTTCCTTGGAGGTGCCTCCACTTGGCAACAGCTCTGATGTCCGCAACCAATGCTTCGAGTGAAGAAGGCAGGTCTTTAATAACGAGGATTCTGGGAATGTTAATGGATCGACTTCTTCTCATTCCGACGCTAGTCACCTTCAGATCGATCTCTTTGGCCTTCACGCTCTTCGTCCCCTTCAGGATCGTGCCTATGGAGATTGAAACAGATTTCCCTGTTATTCGTAGTCGGTTAGCTAGGCTCTCGGTGCAGTAAGACCTGTTGCTGCCTGAGTCCAAGCGTGCTCCGGTGATCACTGTTGTATTCGTCTTTCGCCTTATCTCCCCGACCTTGACCTTTAATATGGGGAGTGCAACTCTGCCTGGATCTGCTAGTCATATGTCGTAATCTTCGGGCCCCTCGCACTGGTTATTTTCTCGACCGTAAGTATCTCTGGCCCATTTATACGGGTTTTCTCGGCTCGTGGTCACCAGTGCAACCTGCCTGTTTCCAGCCCCTTTCTCCGTAACTCTTGAGCTGGATTCGGGTTTGCATGGCCTAACTCCACTGGTCGTTGATTTTGGTGCTGACATGATGGCCTTGAGTTGACAGTCACCTAGCTTCTGCCGCTTGTGGTCGGTCGACACTTCTGACTGGTGTGCATCCATGGTGGAAGCCCTTTTCATCCCTTGAAAACTGGCTAAGAGTTCCTTTCTTGATGGTTCGTCCTGGTTTGGCGTGTTATTGCGCATAGAATTTCTCGAGAAGTGCAGGAGTTTTCGAGTGGAAGCTATAGCTCCCATCTATGCCACACCTTGTCTTCTGACTGCACTCGGCCATTCGGTGAGCGTGATTTAAGTAGGCGAAACAGCGACGTTCTTCATGTACAAGTGAAGTTCGTGAAGTTCGTGAAGTTCGCGCTCCAGTCGACATGTTAAGGAATGCTTGGTATCTCTGCAAAGGGTGATATCCAGGGCACAACAGGCAAGTGCGGTCGTCCCTTCCTCTAACCTCCTCCCTTCCCGAAGTCACTAGGCCCACAGGTATCCTTCCTGGTGAGGAAGGGTATGGGTGTGAGCCTGTTCGTCTCCCGCTCGGCTCTTCTTGTCTTTGTCCCCTCGAATCCCTCCTTGTCCTGTCTAGCATCTCCAGTACAAAACCCTTCATCCACTCGACCCCTGGAGAATTCCCGTGTCTCCTTTCATAGTCATATGCTCTATCCTCGTATCGCTCCCTCATCTTTCCCGTGAATCTCTTAGCTAAAGTATTCAGTGATTCGTACGTGTCAATTTCGTGCAGTTTTCCCAGTACATTTAAGTTATTTACGCAGTTTCCCAGATCGTCCACGAGCACCTGAAGTCCTTTAATGTCATCTGTTCTCATGGCTAGGCCACGTAGGACCTTGCCTATTAGTTCTTGGACGTAGGCTTGCTTGTTGCCATAACGCTCTTCTAGCAAGGCTAGAGCTTGTTCGTATCCAGCCCTGGGGTCTTCTATTTGCAGGGATGCTCTTAGGGATTTCTTAGCGCGGCCAGTGTAGGCCGAGAGAAGTGTTTCCAATTTTAGTGCATAGGATATGGGCGCCTCCCCAATGTGTCTTTGGAAGGCATGCCTAAACTCCAAATACTCGTCACAAGTCCCTCCGCTGAACCTTGGCATCGACCTCTGGGGAAGCCTCATAGTGGCCATTAACTCTTCCAGTCTCTGGGTTGGTAGCATCATGTCCGATGGCCCCCCCTTCCATCCGTCCTGGGCGTTCTCGCTGTATATCTTGTACATGGTTTTCCTTCCCCTGGGTTCCTGTTGGTGTCACTGCTTCCGGAAAGTGGGTTTGACGGGTGGAAACATGTTCCCTCTCCCCCTGATGAGATGTTCCCGACTCTGAAGCGCTGAGTGTTGGGAACCCTCCTTGGGTTGGTGTCGAGGTGTAGCAGCTAGACACTCCTGGTTCCGGCGGTTGACAATGTGTGTCTGGTGCATACCTCGTTGCGGCTGTCATCCCTTCACTCGTTTCCAGAAAAGGCTTTCCTCCTGGGAATAACAGCATCTCACCAAAGTCCTCCGTATCGCCTAAAGTCTGCAGTTGCTCCATATGATCTTTCATATTCTGCATCATTGCCGTCAATTGGGTGAGCGTCTGCTGAAAACCACCGATTACCCTATTTAACCGGCCTGTTATTTTTATCCTACTCTCGGGCTTTGTGAGTGAGCAGTTAGCATCTCCGTCGTTCAGGGCCTCCAGGTCTTCTACGCTCGCTAGGCTTATCTCCTCTGCCTTGTTCCCTTCCATGACTGGTGACACAGTGAACTCGATTTGGCTCTTTCGGTGGACAGCTATAGAGACGTTCGGTTAAGCGGAAATGCTCTTCAACTGACACGTCTGCTCGTTTATAACGACGTCATATAACTGAGGTCTTACAAGCGATACCATGCAACTGAAATTATACAAGCGATGTCATACAATCTGAAGACATGTAGGTGATATCATACAACTGAAGTCATATAAGCGATGTCATACAACTGAAGTCGTCCAAGCGATGTCATACAACTAAAGTAATATAAGCGATGTCATACAACTGAAGTCATATAAGCGATGTCATACAACTGAAGTCATATAAACGCATGCAATAAGCACGAGCGATGTGACACTAACACGACAACAGAGGCACCACAATCAGTGTAGGGATTCATTACACAGCTGCTAAGATCATAAACCTGATGCCACAAACACTAGTGCGCCCTTACTCACAACGTTACTTAATTGTCACAACTGCTATTTTCTAATAGAAAGGGCAACTCACTCGTTCTTAAATCTTATTTACAATTGGCGGTGGCTGTACGCTTTGAACACTATCTCTCCCGCGTGTACGCACGAATGTTATTGACACAGAGTCCACTCTTTCCTGACAAGCGGTCCTCGCGGCAGGCGGCGTGCCTGTCCGGAATGAACGATAACACTCCAGCGCTCTCCTACGAACAATTTTGGCACCGAGACCAGTCCTTTGACACAACCCACGTACAGAGGTGTCACGCTTCTCTCCATAAACATATGAGTGCTATACACACACTCAACCCACAAACCCCTTTTCGCTGGGGTCAACTATTATTATATTATAGGCATCACACTTTAGGCGATGATTCACAAATTCACACAAAGGCATCCATGCTCTCCTGCTGTAGCTGCGGGGTGTGTCGGGTGCCGGAGTGAAGGGCTTCCCACTGAAGGTCCGTCCGTCGACGGTCGAGTCACTTGCCAGTTCTCAGTAGACTGTATCGGCAGACTGTAGGACCCACGTTTTGACTGTAACCGCCCAATGAGCGACTGTGGGATAATGAGACTCTTGCACGTAGGACTCGATTGTTCTTTATTCGGTCAAAACCTGCAGAGTACAAATTACATATGTTACGTATGAAATAATTAATTCAATCGTATGTTCATTCACTATTAACGACTACATTTGATATATTTGAGTAGAGTAGGGTGTTAAACCATATATAACTTACGTGTTTCGGGTCTAATGTAGGACTTATTAACTTCCTGACTTGATAGCTCACTGGACGGCTACTCTAGTCGAGCTAATCAGCCTGAAGCGAGGGCCATGTGTTTCACACTTAACACCTCAGCAAAGCTCGTTGTCAACACTCCCTCTGTCTATCTCCTGTACCCCTCTTCTCTCTCTCTTTCCCTTTTAGTTTATCCTACTGTGGCGGTAGCATATATATATATATATATATATATATATATATATATATATATATATATATATATATATATATATATATATATATATATATATATATATATATATGTATATATATAAACTAGCGGAATGGCCGCCCTCTGGGCGGCTCTTTCGCTAGTCCACGGTAGGACGCCACCTTCCGGGAGGCTCCACATTGTCTCACTGTAGTGCA
Organism: Homarus americanus; assembly: GCF_018991925.1. Lineage (NCBI taxonomy): Eukaryota > Metazoa > Arthropoda > Malacostraca > Decapoda > Nephropidae > Homarus > Homarus americanus. The sequence goes on from NW_024726367.1 coordinate 9,225, forward strand.
TTAAGGTAGACCACAGTTTTGGTTTTGCCATTAGCAGCATGTATGTACAGATTTTTGCCAGTTCCCACTCTGGAGCATCCAACATAGAACTGTCCATGAGAGAGGCAAGGAAACACCAGGTTTAGGCCAACCATCTTTAGGGAGTGTCCCTGGCTTTTGTAGATGGTCATGGCAAAGCTCACTTTAACCGGGAACTGAAGTCGCTTGAACTCAAATGTCAGGTCAGTGGTGATGAGAGGTATCCTTGGTATAAAAACGTCCTCTCCTTTAGCTTTTCCTGTCAGTGGCATCATCCTGTACATGTAGCATCATGTTCTTCTTGTGAGCGACTCGTCTCTCATTTTGAGTATGATGTCTCGTTTCTCAAACTCTTGACCGACACTCAGGATGGCTACTTCATCAACTACAGGAGCATTGAATCTTCTTTCATGTTCTCCCTTATAGTACAGCGGCATAGCCAAACAATTGTGCATTTTATGATGAAAGCATTAACTGTGGCACAGATATAGGGTAATACATGGTGAATATTTTCAGATATGGAACCACTAGAAACTCAACCTCTGTGGGCGCCATATTGAATTTCAAGATGGCCGCCGTTCAGGATATGCTAAACTATGTATTTCTGTTTTTACTGTTGCATATTTCATTCCAATGCATCAATATACATAATCCAGGTTACGAAAATCATTTGTGATAGTTTTCGAAGTTTATTATAATGAAAAAGACAAGTAAAAGCATTACAATGGAAAATTAACATACATATTTTCCGAACTCCCAAAACTTAAAAAAAAATTCTGAACATTCGGCTATTGGGGCCGAATTTCTGTAGATATTGGGCCTTAACAGCCACCTTAACATGCACAAAGTCCAGTGCATTTAAGTGCAGATTTTTTGCACCTACACTTGCCACCGCAGTGTTTTCTGCAACCGCAAGAGATGGGCTCGTGGCATGACTTTGACACTTCAGAGAGTGTGGTCCAGTGTGGTTCCAGCTCATCACCCGACTTCATCCAACCCCAGTCACATGGTGATGGCAGACTGACAAACGCTATTGAGGCCTGTCCCCAGATATGTTCAGCCTGATAAGCAGCTCTCTTTATGTGCTGCTCCAGAGCTGCTCGTGTTGGTGGGAGATCCTCCAGTGATCTTGATTTTCTTGAAAACAGTTTCTTTCTCAGCATGTTCACGTCACAGCATGTGCTCGTACGGTCATAGAGCAGCACGATGAATCTCTCCAATGTCGACAGGACACCATCAGGCAGCTCACTTGGGGTGGAAGCAAGACTGAGGAAGGCGGTTGTCACTTCCGGAAATGCATTCCATGTGGCCCAGGCAGATACCGTGTCGCAGTCCGCTATTGCGTGAAACACTGGAAGAGCTCTCGACTTCTCAGGTCCCAGGGCCTTTGCAATCTGATGTGCTGCTCTGTAACGTCGATTCTTTCCTGTGCCAAAAGTAAGCCATAGTTCATCTAGGACCTCACTCCGTTCATTCGCTAGAGTAATTGCAAGGATGACAACAACTGTATCGACGTTGCGAATGAGTACTCGCCGATGACCACATTCCAAGGCATCAGCCGCATGAACCATCATCCTAGTGTCGGCCTCTTCGTGGTTGCATGGTGCCAAGTTGGCAGTGTCCTTCCGGGGTGGAACAGTGAGTACCTGTTTCTTGTCTGTGACAACCAGCTGTTTACTTTCCTTAATAACCAACTGCACAACCTGTTCTGACTGGAAACTGAAGAGTTCCTCTTTGTTGTCACTGTTGCGGAGAAAGTTTTGCCAGTTGCTAGATAGAGGACCAGAGACAGTGACGCGTCTTCGAATGCCCTTGCCACGGTTACATCTTACTGTTGCTTTTAGACTCCCAGATTTCAGGTAGCAATCCCATACCAGATCAAGTCGAGATCGATATTCGAGCTGTGATTCAATATAGGGAATGAATACAGCTGTGCTGTATTCTTGAAATGTCCTACTGCCTCCTGGCTTCAACATTTCCACAACGGCAGGTTCATCGAGTATAATTGAGGTGACATGTGGAGCGTCAGTGATCTTGTCAGCAAGCTGTTCAAGGGGTGTGAGTAAGTCGGCCTTCTTGCTGAAGCGGAGTTTCCCATTACTGGAGAGTGCTGGTGGATAGGCCCGGTTTTCATGCTTGAAGAAAACTTCCAAATCACCCTCTCTTGTTTGACAGGCTATGTAGAGCCTGGAGAATAGTCCACAGTCGTCTTTTGCGAAGGCTAGTTGCTGCTTACTCCTAGTTGGAGACTTGGATTTCATAGAACTGAATAGTGTTAGCTTGTAGAGCTTAATAGTGTCACCAATAGGCTTAGACTTGTCTTCAAGGCGTTCTCTTACATATGAATGGAATTGTTCTCGTGCAAGCTTGACAACATTTTGTACACTCTTCACGGCTTCTGGACACAAGATTTCCTTTGTATGAAGAGCCATTATGTCAGCAATTTCTTCCCATTTCTTCCATGACAAGTGTAAGTGCTTTCACATCCTGAAGAAACTTGTCCTGCGTCGTGTTGGTTTGCTCATGATGGTGGAAGTTAGCCTTGGTTTGCTCAGCTTTCAAATTCAGATTTCAGATTCAAATTCAGCCAGTTGACGTATTATGGGTTCATCGAATGCCTCTGAACCCCCTTTTCTTTCTTCCTATAGCCTATTATTTCCCTATGCTTCGCAGTATTAGACGGTCTCACAGGACTAAGACAGTAACGTGGTGAAACCTGAATTTTTTTCCTGGATCCGCCCCTGATTTATAGCGGCCACTCAAATTCAGTATCGAGTGGTTCCATATCTGAAAATATTCATATACCATTACTCCATTGCTGTGCCAAATTTGGTGCTTTCATCATTAAATGCACAAGTGTTGTGAAAATTGTAGCTATGCCGCTCCACTAATACTAAGTACCTCGTTCATACTCTACTCTTGCTAAGTAGATGGGATACTTCCCGGGTAATCATACCAGTACTGGTTCCACGCCTGGTATTCTTAGGTCGCTCCATGTGGCGACTGCGTAACTTCTCAAACACACAATTATGTTTTCTATCCTGGGTGGTGATATGTAGGATATCCACAGATTCATAGTAGAGGTGCATAATGGCCATAAGTAGCCACACCACACCCGGGGAGTCCCTCACAGTGGTGGGTGGTGGGAACTTACTGTTTACCACACGAAAATAACTGCTCGGGGTCCCATCACTCCTGGCTGGGTGTTGTGGGATGTCAACATTGCCCCATGGAAAGTGAATTATCGCTTAAGAACTCTACATGGAAGAGTAAAGAAAAGATAGTATTGGACGAAGTTCTTGAAGACCTTGAGTTGAGTAGTGATGAGTCTAATACGAGTGATGAAGCACAAGGGAAGTTCGAAAGTGAGAAAATAGATCTACAACAAGAGGTAGTGAAAAAGAAAGAAATTTCGAAAAGGGCGAGGGAGACAAGCTGGCAAGAGGACAGTGAAAGCGAAGAAGTGAGAGAGGAGAAGAGACAAAAAAATCTAGGACAAAAAAGGTGTGTGGGTGGTAATAATAATGGAAATAACAGAAAGGAGATAGTGGAGAATGGATCAAGAACAGAGCAAAGTATGGAATTTGAAGGAAGCAGACAAGAACACACACAAGGTGAAGTTGGTCGTGTGAGGAAGAGATTATTTTTTCCACAGTCATGCCCGATGACCTTCCTTGAAAAATTAAAATGGGCAGTACAACTAGGACGGGAGCATCGCAGCTTTGAGCCTCTTTTGAAAGAAGGCACACACAAGCCTTATCTTACAGTGGGGACCATGGAGGCTGTGGAAATGTTGACAACTGTTGGGTACAAGGGATTACTGATGGATTTGCCAGAGGAGAGCGACATATTACTTACAAAGGTTATAATCTTCAGGTACCCTGTAATACTAGATCCAGAATACTTATTGGATGACGAAAGATTTGTTTGGGTCAAGAGGCATTTAATAAGGGGCGAAGAGAGAAGCCACGTTATTGTTCTAACGAGAGGAAAGGTTCCAGAGAAAGTGTTCATCACAGGAGCAGGGTATAGGAAGGTAGCACTATATGTGGAGGGACCAATAATGTGTCTCAAGTGTTGCAGATGGGGACATAAGGCCTGGAGCTGTCAACTGGACCCACGTTGTAGATTCTGTGGGAAGAGGCACGAATCTAGCAACTGTAAGGACAAGATCAAAGCAGGAGAGAAAGTGAAGCCTTGTTGTTGTAATTGTGGTAAAACTCACAATGCTAGTTCAATTGCATGCGAGATGAGGCCACGTATGAGAAGTGACCAACAAAGAAATTTTTCAGAGAACACTGAAGAAGTACGCTGTGGTTTGACAGCGACAAGACAGCAGGAGAACACACAGACAGTGGAGACAGTGATCCCTGAGAATGCCTGGCATGAAGATTCAAGAAGGATAAGGACTGCGCTTGCAGCCGGAAGAGTTGTTGATGCCAGGAACAAACAGAGTAATAAACAAGTAGCATATGAGAGTAGTGTTGCAGCCCTCCAGGTTAGTGATAAAACTGTGCAAGAAATTCTGGGAGAAGAGGTGCGTAAGATGTTTCAGCTTTTGCAAAAGTTAGGTCAGAAAATAGAAGTGATAGAGAAAAGACTTGATACAGTGATAAATAAAGAAAGGGAAAACAAAGCTGTGAATAATGTAGAATTAGAAAGGAAAGAGGAAAGTGAAGAGCTCAAGCCTTTGAAAAATTCAGTGCTTAAAATAAGTATTAAAGGGAAGGAGAGGAAAATAAATGATTGTGTAGTGCAGGGAGCAACAACTGAAAGTTTTAAAAAGGTGTTGGTAAAGTTTAAAGATGCTGATAAAGAAAAACTTTTGAGGAAATGGGAATCTGTGGAGGAGGATTGGGCCTTCTTAAAGAATCTGATTGGAAAGGATATAAAATGTGTAAATATTAATCATGGATCTAGCTAGCCTTAAGATAATGTCCTGGAATGTTAATGGTCTACAAAATAGATTGACAGATGTACATTACTTTACCCTTAAAAGTAGTATTGACATAATTACCCTTCAAGAGACTGGGGACAGGAAAGGCGACCTGCTTAAACTGTCTGGATATAAGGGATTTCATCTCTATTTGGGTGAAGGTATAAGAGGGGTCTCAACATACATTAAGAATTCCATACCAGCAGAACTAGTTGGAAGCCCGAGTAGAGTACAAGGAATAGAAAGTGTCTGTATAAAGTTATATTTGAAGGAAGGAGAATTGAACATAGCAAATTTGTATATTTCTGGAGGCTGTTTTAAGAACATAAGAACATAAGAAAATAAGGAGTCTGCAATAGGCCGGTTGGCCTGTGCATGGCAGCTCCTGTCGAGAGTTACTACCACTCTCTATCATCCATGAATCTATCTAGCCTCCTTTTGAAACTTTCCAGAGTTCCCGCACTTACTACAAAGTTGCTAAGCTTGTTCCACTCGTCCACCACCCTATTTGTGAACCAGTTTCTTCCTATCTCCCTCCTAAACCTAAACTTATCCAACTTGAATCCGTTGCTCCGAGTCCTATCCTGCTCGGATATTATAAGAACTTTATCTATATCCCCTTTATTGATTCCTTTCACCCACTTAAATACTTCTATCATATCTCCCCGCACTCTTCGTCTTTCTAGGGAATGCAAGTTAAGTTTCTTTAACCTATCCTGATATGGAAGGTTTCTAAGTCCCTGAATCATTTTTGTCATTCTTCGCTGCACCGACTCTAGTGAATTTATATCCATTCTATAATAGGGGCACCAGAACTGAACCGCATAATCGAGGTGCGGCCTAACTAGCGCAAGATATAGTTGCAATAAGACCTCTGCACTCTTGTTACTTACACTTCTAGATATAAAACCCAATACTCTGTTTGCCTTATTTCGAACATTAACGCACTGTTTTCTAGGCCGTAGGTCCGGGCTTACAAGTACCCCTAGGTCTCTTTCACAAGTCGACTTCTCTAGGTTGATGTTGTTCAGGCTGTTTACATTATAAGTATTTGTTCTTCCAATATTAAGTACGCTGCACTTGCTGGTGTTGAATTTCATTTGCCATTTTTCAGACCACCCCTGCAGTTTATTTAGATCCTCCTGTAATGCATTTGCATCCTGCCCTGAATTAATCTGCCGCCCTATTTTGGTGTCATCCGCAAACTTGCTTATGTCACTGATGATCCCAGTATCTAAATCGTTTATGTAGATTATGAACAAGAGTGGGCCTAGTACTGACCCCTGGGGAACCCCACTGGTTACACGGCCCCACTCAGATTTAACACCATCTACGCTGACCCTCTGCGTTCTATCGGTGAGCCATGATTTTATCCAATTTAAAACTTTCCCCTCGATACCATGAGCCTTAATTTTTCTCAGAAGCCTCTGATGCGGTACTCTGTCAAATGCTTTGCTAAAGTCTAAGTAAATAACATCGTAATTTTCGTCATTATCTACTACCTCGAAGACTTTCCTAAAAAACGTTAGCAGATTTGTTAGACAAGATTTTCCCTTTGTAAACCCATGTTGAGAGTCGTAGATTAATTTGCTTTTCTTTGACCTCAACTTCTTACCAAATTGCATGTTTTTGGACTCAACTTTGGCTGTAGGAGATTTTAATGCTCGACATCCAAGACTCGAAACAATGGGGAGAATTAATAGTAATGGTATAAAATTTTGGCAATTTTTACAAGATCACCCAGATGCTTACTTGTTAGGAAATGAGGAAGTGACTCATATTAAAGGAGGAAGGTTAGACTATGCTTGCATGATAAGCAGTCAGGGAGTCCAGGGAGAATGTGAGATAATAAGGGAGCTAGTCAGTGACCATTTTGTTGTGTATGTTCAATTACCATTAGGGAAGAGACAGGTGAGATATAGGAGGAAGAGATTGAAACTAAACAAGGATGACACAGAAGTGTTTACCCAAAATATAGAGAAATGGTACAGAAATTATACACCAGTCTGTATGGATAGCTTTTACAATGACTTAGTTGGGGAGATAGAAAGATATTTAACTAAGTCAACACAGAAAAAGATAAATGATAAGAGACATGGGGCTAGGAAACACTGCTATACCAATGACAAAATGTTGAAGGGATGGACGCAAATGTTAAGGGCAGCACATAAAGATTGGGTAAAGAATGGTAGAAGAGAAGAAGATAGGGAAATCTTCATGGATATAGCCAAAATATGTAGGCAGGCAAGGGAGAAATATTGGCAAGACTTTGCACAGCACATTGGGGAGAGTAAAAATCTCAAAGAAATATGGCAGGATATTAACAAAATTAGAGGAAAAAGGAGTAATTTTATTAGTCATCCTCATCCAGAGGAAGAAGCTAATAAACTGGTTGACAAATGGGCTAAAGCAGCTAGTGTTGCCTCCCTGCCTAACAGGACAATATAAGCATTAGATGAGTGGCAAAATGAAAGAAGAAGATTTATTTCATCAGCTCTAAATATTTGTGATGTAACATGTGTAGATATTACTCAAGATGAGTTATTAAATGCTGTTAAAAAAGGAAAATCTACAGCACCAGGCGAAGATGGTGTGACTTATGAAATTTTGAACTGCTTAGTTGGTATGAAAAATAGTCCATTATTAGATTTATTCAACATGAGTTATACAGAGGGTAGATTACCAACAGAATGGAAGAAAGCGATAGTTATTCCTTTCCCTAAGGCAACTGGTGGATACAGGCCAGTGTCTTTAACATCTTGTTTTTCCAAGATGATGGAGAGAGTATTATTAAATAGGCTTGTATATATTGTGGGGGAAAATCTATCTTGTAATTTATTTGGTTTTTTGGAAGGGAAATGTACTTCAGACTGTGTTATAAAATGTTTATCAAATGATGCAGACAGATGTAGAGTTTTTGTGGATTTACAAGGAGCATTTGATAAAGCTCACAGTGAAGTAGTTATGAATGAACTGGCTGCTCTAGGGGTATCAGGAAAGTTGTTACACTGAATAGGTGACTACTTGTATGGAAGGAGAATCTGTGTATGGTATCAGGGATGTTTGTCTGAGGAAAGAGCACTTGAACTAGGCACTCCCCAAGGGGGACTATTGAGTCCAATGTTATTTAATGTGTTAATGAACAAGATAGCCTCACACAAATATCCTAAAGGAGTTGTAACCATCATTTATGCAGATGACATCTTATTTCAAGGAAACTCTGTCAAAAATTTGCAGATTGCATTAAATAATTTTAGTGTTCTTTCTCAAAAGATGGGCTTAGTTATCAATGAAGAAAAAACCAAGTGTGAATGTAAAGGAAGAGGAACTGAATCCGTTTTTCTAAATGGAAAAATTGTTGAGAAAGTATCAAAGTATAAATATTTAGGAATGTATATTGGCTTTACTAGTGAAAGTAAAGAGGCAGAAATATATCATGTCCTCACTCAATGTAGAGCAAGATTACAGCCCTTGAAGGCTCTAGCATGTTGTGGTAAAGGTGCTGGGGTACCCATACTGAGAATGATGTATATTTCTACCATCTGATCACTTATAGACTACGAGAACCTGTCCTCTCTTGTACTGGTGAAGGAAGGCTACGGAAGCTTGAGATCATGCAAAATGAAGCAATGAGAATAATTTTAGGGTGTCAAAAGAATGCAATGATTGAAATAAGAACATAAGAACATAAGAATGGAGGAAACTGCAGCGGGCCTATTGGCCCATACTGGGCAGTCCCGTTTACACCCAATCCCTATTGCTCATATGAGCATCCAACCTATGTTTGAAGCAGTTCAGCGTATTCGAGTTAATGATGATATTTGGTAACTTGTTCCATTCATCCACTACTCTGTTTCCAAACCAGTGTTTACCTATTTCACGCCTAAATCTAAATTTGTCTAATTTAAAACCATTGTTACGAGTTCGCTCCTGGTTGGATAATTTGAGTACCTTCGTAATGTCCCCTTTGTTTAGCCCTGTCTTCCACTTATACACCTCTATCAGGTCGCCCCTCGCTCTACGTCTCTCGAGGGAGTGCAAATTAAGATGCTTTAACCTGTCTCTATACTCAAGGTTCCTAATGCCCGGGATTAGTCTTGTCATTCTCCTCTGAATTATTTCCAAGGATTCTATATCCATTCTGTAATACGGTGACCAGAACTGAACTGCGTAATCCAGGTGTGGTCTCACAAGAGCAAGATACAGTTTTAGGATGACCTCGCTAGTCTTGTAACTAACACTCCTTTGTATGAACCCAAGTACTTTATTAGCCTTGTTACGAGCAAAAACACATTGTTTACTTGGCTTAAGGTTCCTACTTATCATTACTCCTAAATCTCTCTCGCAGTCGGATTTCTCTATGGCATCGTTGTTCATCTGGTATCTGGTTTCCCTGTTTACATCTCCTATACTGAGTACTTTACATTTGTCGACATTGAATTTCATCTGCCATTTTTCAGACCATTCGAAAAATTTGTTTAGATCTTCCTGTAGTTTTGCCGAGTCCTCGTCAGATTTATAACACGTCCTATTTTAGTGTCATCAGCAAATTTACTTATGTTGCTGTCTATGCCGATATCTATGTCGTTTATGTATATAATAAACAATAATGGTCCAAGTACTGAGCCTTGGGGAACTCCACTTGTGACGTTGCTCCAATGGGACTTAGTGCCGTTAATGCTCACTCGCTGTTTCCTGTCCTGTAACCACGCCCTAATCCATTTAAGGATGTCACCTTTGATGCCATGAGCTTCTACCTTTCTAATTAGTCTTTCGTGGGGGACTCTGTCGAAGGCTTTGCTAAAGTCGAGATATACCACATCATAATTGTGCCCCTCGTCCACTGATTCGAAAACTGATGAAAAGAATGTTAATAGATTAGTTAGGCAAGAACGTCCGCTTGTGAAGCCATGCTGGGAATCATTGAAATAATGAAAATGGAACTAGGGTTACAGAGCATTTCACAGAGGGTCAATGAAATTAATACAGTTGTATCAGTTCGATTAATGAGGGGGGAATAGTGGGGGTAAATTTGTACAAGGTATATATGATGGCCCTTCTGCAGGCAAGGCAAGAGGGGATACATGAATGGATTAGTAAATATTATTAAAAAATGTAATCTGGCAGACTGGTGTACAGCTGTTCAGAAAAGTTGTAAGAATCCATCCTGGGAAGAACGAGAAGTAGAGCTAGACATAGTGCCTCTCACAATGAAGAAATCATTACATGAACCAGGACAGTTAAGGGCTTTATATGGGAAAAAGATTAGTAATTTGCCTAAAATAAACACATTGCATGTATATTGTGACGGTTCAGTTTTGTCAAGTGGCAGGGCAGGGTGCGGGATCCTTATAAGACAGTACACAGAACAAGGAAATGATGACATCAAAATTGGACTTCGGTTGAGCAGTTTTATTTCATCAACACAAGCTGAGTTATATGCAATGTTAGTAGGATTGGAAAATGTTGCAAAGAGGTATAGAGATGCATATTTTTTTGTTGATAGTAGGGCAGCTTTGGATTCTTTGAACAGTGGAAGTCCAGTCTTTGAACACATTATTGGTTCATGTAGAAAATGAGTAAATACAATAAGGATAAATGGCCATAATGTTAAATTTGTATGGGTCCCTTCACTTGTAGGCATTGGTCTTAATGAAGCAGTAGATATTATAGCAAAAAGACCCACGGAAAAGGCCGAGATCGACATAATATGTACTAAGACCTTGAAGCAATTAAGGAGCAAATTATGGAAAATACAATCAATAGAAGATAATTTCAAAAGGAATGAAATATACGAGAAAAGTGAAACAATGAAACATTACCATCATGTTCTCATGAACACAAAATTTACATATGGGAAAGATAGGAGTAGGTGGAAAGATTCAGTGTATATGAGGTTAAGATTAGGTTATAAATATTATTGGTAGCTTCGGGCTGAGAGAAGTGAACAGGATAAAGAATGTAGAGTTTGTAGAACATCCAGATCCCATTCCCTGCCACATTATATACTGGAATGCCCATTGCTGAATGTATATAGAAATGCCCATATAAATAATGTCCCCAAGCAAATAGAGTGGATGTTTAAAAATGGGAAAATAGATGAAATATTAAAGAAATATAGGAATTTTGCATCTAGAATATAACTATGTATTATAACTGATTATATGAAATATTAGGGATTTATGTGAGTCCTGAGAGGGACATTCCTGGACTGAGGTGGGGATGACTTATGTCACATCATCCCTTTGAGATGTATAAATGTTTTTTGTATCTCAAAAAACGTATCAATCAATCAACCTCGCCAAATTAAGTGATTTTGACTTAGTTAATAGTTTGAATATGCAAGTGATACAGTAACGTAACTGATGTTTTAAGTGAAGTATTCTTACGCCCTTAGCGTCCTTTTGAAACTTTGACATTCATGTCAACAACCTCAGTCCAGCGTTAGAAACTCCTCCACCCACAGGTTCCTCTCAGCCAAGAGGCTTGTAGATTGGGACGACCTCCACACTAGTTTGGGAGATGGTTGAAGGCCAGTAAACTTGGGTAAATTCGTAAACACGATCGTCAGGAACTAACCACCTCCTCTGGGGCCCAGTCAACTGGGCAGCCGTTCACCTGACGCGTTCACTGTCCAGCTTGATGATATCACAGGCCGAGCAAACACCGCCAGCCCCCATCATTGTTATGGATAAGTCCACTACTCACTAGGGCTATATGGTGGCTGTGTTATTCCTCCGAATACACCTGTATGTATTCACCTGAATTGTCTGAGTGTTTGGAGTCAGCAAGAGTAGGTTGACCATCACTTTGCTTGTGGGCAAAGGTACCACAGTGGTGAAGAGAAGCTACTATTTCTGGTGTTGTTAAAGTATTAGTGCTGTAACTGGCATCATTGCCACTTGTAACAATGGTAATCAAAGGTGCTATGTAAGAGTATTATTTGTGTTCTTGTACATGTAGTTGAGTGTAACTGAAATTAATCATAAAATATAACTTCATTTTAATAAACCGTTTTATACTTTTAATAAATCATTTTATTTGTATGTTAGGTGTATCATTTACCTGAAGTATTTTGCCGTCATTCTTTCCCTGTGCAAGATACCAGAATTACAGCGTACCCATGTGTCATAACCCTCGAGCCACGCTACCAAAGGTCAGAGGTTATGGTGTAATTATGTGAAATGAAATAACTAGACAAAACTAATGGATAAAATAAATGAAGTAAGAAATTAAGAGAAAACCAGGTTGAAGAGTTTAAAGTTATCTACCATGGTATAAATACAAAATTAAAAGAAAGGGGAAATGCAGCTCTTATACATCCACTACAAACGGCTGATCCCACAGTTCACAAGAACTGGTATTTTCAACAACACGTACAACATCTGGATTTTCTACACCACGGTTCACAAGAACTGGTATTTTCAACAAAACAACATACAAAACCTGAATTTTCTACACCTTCAACAACACATACAACATCTGGATTTTCTGTACCACAGTTCACAAGAACTGGTATTTTCAATGCCGGGGTGACTTCATTACAACTGACAAAGTCAACACCCAAAAAAAAAACAATCATCTCAATATAGACACCACTACAAACGGCTGATCTTCAATAAGCATTCCGACAAACCACCTGATCAACTGTCTCTCCCCACCAAAAAAAATAATTAAACAATTCAACTCTATCACACAGTGTAGTCAAAAATATTCAATTGACGTGACTTTCTGGAACTATATGTCCTACAAATCCATTCTAAATACTGGTCTCCTCTTCCTCAAAGGGAATCTATTAGCAGGCTGATCTTCCACACTTCCGCTATCACTTTCATCATCGGTTTCATCTGAACCTGAGTCTGAGGAAGAATTATTCGGTGGAAGTAGGGGCTCATTCAGCTGAACAAACATGTCTCTACTTACATATCTTTTCACTTTCTCAGCCGCTCTCTTTACCACCTCACTTTCATCCAATGGGTTAGTCAACTCATATGCGGCACCACCTCGTACAATTTCTATTATAGTATAAGAACCCTTCCACTTTGCATTTAACTTCCTACTGGCTCCCAAGGGTGGGAAATTCATTCCTCACCCAAACTGTCTCTCCTAATTGCATAGCTTGGTTCATTCTGGCTCTATTCGCTCTCATTTATCAACCTATGAGCTTCTTTCAAACCTTGACTGCTCTCATTCCCTATTACAGGTAAGTCATTTCCTACTTGTCTCTACATGTCTTGAAGAGAAATAAAAAATATAAATTAAAATGCAAAATGAGGCTGTCTTCTCTCTGTGACACTGTTAGCTCTAGGATGGTAAGTGTATGTATAATATGTATGTTGTATGTATACCATGTATGTACTCTATATATACACATTATTTCTTTAGTCAGTAGCGTGTGGCAATAGGGTGTGTCATAAAAGGGAAGATCAGCTAAAACTAATGGCCCATCACTTTTTTGGTAGATTTTAGTGTATATAAACAGAAAATAATTTCAGTTTCAATATTTTGCAACCTTTTGCTAGGTAAATTTTAGCGTGAAATTTATCGAAAATCTAACGTACAGCTGCATTAGTGCATTACAATTAAATAGTGAACATTGCTTTCTGACTTCATTCTTTAACAACCCAACTAACAATATTTTTTTCTGTTTCAGATTCTGATGCATTTATAAGTTGATAATATTTGCGATGGCTGCTTGTGTCAGGACGAGGAACCAAAAATCCAGCCATCTCAGTCACTATCTTGGGTCTGGGAGAGAGCTCCTGAAGTCGGAGTTGCCTACATTGAGAGATGCTTTGAGATACGGTGTTTTAATCAGGCAAATCAGTGAAAAGAACCAAAGAACTTACACAAACAAAGACATTGCCAGTGATATGACCAAAGCTGTCTTGGCACAGTACACTCTGGCTAACGCTCAGCTCAAGCCTCCAGTCATAACAAGTCAGAAGAAGATTAGTGAGAGACTGCTAGCCAGTTGGGAAAAGGCAAGAGATATCTCTCTTGGGAGAGGAAAACTTGCAGTTAAGGACAGCTTTACCAAGCAACTGGACCAGTTATTTGACATAATTACTTGCAAGTGCCCAATTGTTCTCTGTCCTGAGTTTGGATGCGATCGTGACTGTAAATCCGAGGCCCACATCTCCTGTATTTGCAAGCGTGAACTGAAGATTCCTGTGATCGAACTGGCATTTGTCAAAGCACAGAGAGAGAAGACTGGCAGTATAGGGGCTCTCATGATTTCTAGCCAAGATATTCCGGAGTCCAAGAGACAGGAGGCTGCCACAGAGAGACAGAAGAGGAGAAGAGTTGCCGAGGAAAAGAGACTTGAGAAGGCCCAGGGTGAGGTAAAAAAGGCCGATGATTGGAGTCAAGCTGATTCAGAGTTTAATGACTTCCCATGGCTGATCCGAGTGCTGACCAGGAGAATGGTGACTTTGTCCCTAACCCAGAAAATAATGATCCCAAACCTTCCAGGCATAAGATTCGAAATAGGAAAGATATCCCGAGCATAGCTCTGGCCAGCATGCGACACCACACTGGTCTCAGAGAAACTGCAGAGATAGCAACAGCTGCCTGGATTGACGGTGGTTTGATAACACCTGATGATGTTCACCTGGTGATAGATCATAACAAAGTAAGGAGAGCTCAGGAGAAACTTGTCAGTAACCTAGAAGAGGAGTTTGATAAGGGGATAAGAGAAAATGGAATCAATTGCTTGTTCTTTGATGGGAGAAGGGATGACACTAAAGTGTTCATGAAAGTTGGAGATTCTGACAAGTTGTTCCCTGCCATGGTGAAGGAGGAACACTACTCCTGCTGCAGTGAACCAGGAGGGAAGTATCTGTGGCATTTCACTCCAGAGAAAGATGACATCAGGAAACCAGCTGAGATAGTGGCAGAAAACATTGTGAACTGGCTCAGAGAGAGGAACGTAGACCAGACCCTGCAGGCCATTGGAGGGGACAGCACCAACACGAACACAGGGTGGCAAGGGGGGATCATACAGTGGATAGAGCGGAAGATTGGGAGGAAGCTGGTCTGGATTGTGACCTCCACACCAACGAGTTGCCACTCAGACATCTGATCCAGGAGCTGGATGGCAAGACTCTTTCAAACAACAGATGGTCTGGTACTCTTGGCAAGATGCTGGACTCTGCCACTGAGTTAGAAATAAATCTGAGCTTTGAAAAAATCACAGTTGGCCCTCCACTCGTTGAGCTTGCACATACTGTCATTGACGACCTGAGTACTGACCAGTACTTATGGTTACATGATTTGCAGTGCCATCAAAACTGGGGTCATGCCTGATAGACTTGCTTACCGCAGATAGGTCCAGTCTCACATTCTAGGTGGCTCACAACGGCTCTCAGGTTCTGCAGAATTTGGGTCGCTCATCATAAACTGAAAGGGAACCAGCTTCTACAACCTGAGACTTATTGTCCAATTCATCGTGAGTGTCTACTTGCCAAATTGGTTCAACACCTCAAGGTCAAGTCATCAAGTTCTCCCGGGTCCGAGGCATGTTCTCTTCCAGCTTGAGCCCTGAGGAGTCAGCCAAGGAAGGTTGTGTTCTTCAGGGAGCAGACTGTGAGGAGATCTTCCTGGTATGCTCATCCCGAGGCAGTTCTGCAGACAATGCTCTGCAGTAAGGATGAGGAGGAGAGAAGAGTGGCAGTCAAAAAGATCTTGGATATGAGACTTATGAGAGGATCTGGGCATGACGAATCAGTTGGTGACGATTCCTTCAGGGTCAGGAAGACTCCTGAAGTCAATCTAGGTGCCAAGACCCTCACTGATCTCATAGATCTGGATAACATCCAGCCTGGCAGTGAGCCCCCTCTTACTTGCAGCCTCACCAATATTCAAGTCAGAGCTTTCCTGGACAACCCCATGCATGTCCCTGCCTGGCCCTCTCACACCCAGAGTATAGAGCGTTGTGTACAGCAAGTGAGCGAGGCCAGCAGTCACGTGTACAGCCAGGAGCTGAGGGAAGGCTACATCCAGCTCAGGTGGTCAGCAGGGAGGTGATGAGTAGAAACAGAAGCAAGAAAGACATGTTCTCTATGGTGTGCAGCAACACCGGGTCGTAGTAGTAAAACCGGTTTTTGTATTTGATGATTTTGTTTTCTAAAGGAATATTAAATTTAATAAATGTGTCAAGATCATTCGTTTCACTATTCTGGATCATTTTCATCCTAATAAATTAACCTGATACATTTACTTGACTTTAAATAAGCTATTTAGTGGTGTTGGTAAAAGGGTGGGTATACTGAATTTTCATAAGATTTCAAGTTAAAATTTACCTAGCAAAAAATGAAAACTTTTCAAATCTGAAGATATCACATGATTTTGCACATGGAACTACATCATTAATACCATGGGCCGATTTTTCAAACTAAAAAAAAAAAAATTCGCCTCCGTATGACACACGCTAGTGTGGCAATGCCCCTGTTTCATGTCAACACACGCTTAGATAAATGTGCCTGGCGACATCTGGAAGCTGCTAATGTACCACTTAACACATGTCGCCTGACAGGTCAGAGTGAGGTCAGTTGACCCCTATAGGAGTGTAAGGACTACCTGCGCTTGTAAGCGCACCTTGTATATTTCCGTTAATAAGAACCTACAGAACTCTACAGGTGTTTATGTTCGCCCCTGTAGTGAGAACCAAGTACCCCGAACATCTCCATGGCGCAGTGAGTATCAAGTGATCGATTAAGTGGAAATAAGTGCGTTCGTGTAAAAATCAAGGCCGGTAAACCTCCTCCGTCAACTCTGTAATCCATCGCCATTGTCTCCCCCAAAAATTTGTTTGAATGACCAACGAGTTTTGAGCAGTGTGCAGTGACCGCAATTTCCTGGGAAGTGTCTTTAAGTGCCCCTCGTGTGTGTGTGTAGTGATGAAGTGTGTCCTTGTTTTAAAGGATTCCCTAAGGTGGAAGGCTGATATAGGGCATTTGTGAGGAGTGGTGCATCAGCACGACCGTCCCAGGCTGCCTCAAGGGTAAGTCACCCCCCACTGCTAACTCCCCACCGCGTCGCCTCTCTCCGCGCTCCACTCCGCCTACACACACCGACCCATGCACAAACACACTGACCACGGTCATTTCTTCATATATATTTTATATGTATATAAGTTACTTATCTGTGTATTCAATCAATTTTGTTGTCTCAGATCTGGTTGATACGACGGGCTGACCGGTCAACACTGATTTGAGATACAATATACAGATGAATCAGACGGATGACAGCTTTACAGAGATGGATGACCAGTCAGTGAGCGACGCCCCACCCTCTCCCAGTCACACCCCTCGACCCTCAGCCTCGTCCACAGAGATAATTGCTCTGATGAAGCTTATGAGGGAGGAGAGGCGTCAGGACGAAGCGAAAAGACATGCTGAGGACCACCAAAGGAGATTGGAAGATAACGAACGGTTTGCAGCTTCGATATCTAGCCTCACTGCTAATCAAGCCCCTGGCCCTTCCACTACTCAGGTACCGACTGGCTCAGATACCTCGTCAACGCCCTCTACCAAAGTGGTTGTCCAACCCCCACCCACCTTGAAGCCTGATGAGACTTTCCAGACTTTTTGTGAGTGGCGGCGATAGTGGACTGATTATGCTACAATGGTGAATCTCCAGAGCTTGCCACAGCCTAAACAACTCATTCAGCTACGTATGTGCCTGTCTTTGAGAACGCAGCATGTGTTGGAACATACGTTGCAAGCGCCCCTGACGTCATCGTTATCTGTAGAGGAGGTACTAGATGTTCTAGAATGGCACATCAAAGGTCAGCGGAATGAAGCTCTCCGCAGGAGGGAAGTGTTTAGCTGTAGACAGATATAGGGCGAGACTTTTGATGATTTCTACGTACGACTCAAGAGGAGACCCAGTTGAAGCAGGAGATCCTGATAGACTTGTTCAAATGATATGTCCCTCCTACGAGGCTGCCAGGTGTGCCACCTCTGCCATCCGAGCTCCCCCTACAGCCGTAGGGGCTATGTCCCAATACAAGAAAGACAAGAAGTCTGCCCCAACGCCTACGCCCACCACGCCCGGCTCCCTTTGCAACAGCTGTGGTAGGCAGCACGGAACACAGGTATGTCCAGCCGCTGAGTCTACCTGCGACAGTTGTGACCACAAGGACCACTGGTCACTTACAGTACGGTGCCCAGCCAAACGCGTCCAGTGCAATGTGTGTGGTCGTCTGGGCTACTACGACAAGTGTTGTCCGACCAACAAACCTAAGGGACAGCGTCGGCGGAAGCAGCAACGTCCTTCCACCAGTGAGGGCCGCCCACAGTCACCAAATCAGAGGCACAACGACCCTGGACAAAGCCCGACCCATATTAGGAGGGTGTACTCCTCGCGTCCCAGGACCAAAGTCCCCCAGCACGTCAGTGTCATCGTGACCTACGGCAGCGTGTCATCCTGTCTCGAGATGCTGCCTGACACCGGCGCTGAGGCTACGGTCATCGGTCCCCAGCATTTGCAATGCTTGGGCTCTCTCCAAGTGATCTAGGATCGCCTCCCAAGGACCTCCGCGTCACAGCAGACGGTTCACAGATGGCCCCATCCCTAGGTTTACTCTATGCACATGTCACCTTTGGCAACAGGTCGTGTCAAGCCTGGATTGACGTGCATAATGGTGTCCCGACTCCTTTGCTGGCCAAGAGTTGGCCATCATCTCCCAGGACTTCCCAACACCGATTCTCGAGGTAAAATACGCCAACAGGGTGCACGAAGGGAGCAGCAACTACCCTGCTGCCGCCCTACCCCTACATCTGGCCAGTGACACCTCTCCTTCGGTAGTTGTCCCTGCTGCTTCACGTCCCCACGCCTTGGCTTGCCTCCACGACAGTCACCGCGGAGCCGAGGCCACCAAACGGCGTGCAAGACAGACTGTGTTCCGGCCTGGCATCGACCCCGACATCTCTAATGGTGTCTAGGCGTGTAAGCCCCGCCAAGTACTACAATCTAGCCAGCAGCAGGAACCCTTCATGAGTGACGACAACCCCACCCGCCCCTTTGAGTCTGTGTCGGCCGACTTTTTCTGTGTGTCAGGAGAGTCCTTCCTGGTTATCGTCGACCGGTTGTCATCAAGTGTGGTAATGATACGACATCTGCCGCCACCATCAGCAAGTTCCGCCACAACTTCCGGTTCGTGGGCGTTCCTGCGTGCCTGCGAACCAACGGAGGGCCCCAGTTCACAAGCCGGGACTTTGCTGTGTTCCTCGACCGATGGGGAGTCCGGCATGTGTTGTCACCGCCTCATTACCCGCAGTCCAACGGCCACGCTGAGGCTGCTATCAAATCCCTGAAGCACCTCATCCTCAAAGTGGCCCCTTCTGGGAATATTGACTGCGAGGTCTTCGACCAGGGTCTCCTTGAGCTCCGCAACACACCCAATTACACCGGACGCTCCCCTGCCCAGGTCTTGTATGGATGCCCCCTCCGTTCTCGTGTCCTTGCTTACCCTCAATCCTTCTCCAAGGAGTGGCAGGCCAAGACAGAGGATTTTGATCGCCGAGCCGCCGAACGTATTCAAGACGTCGTCGCCCGCCACAACGACCACGCCCGTCCTCTCCCCAGGTTGAGTGTCGGCACCCAAGTCCGTGTCCAGGACCCGACCTCCCTACGGTGGGACAAAGTGAGCATAGTCATGGGTCTCGGCAGGTCACGGGACTACCAGGTGCGGTTACCCAGTGGTCGGGTGTGGTGGAGGAACCGCCGTTTCCTCCGCCCCGTAACGCATTCCGCTGACCCCATCACCAGTGCTGAGTCCCATATCCCCCCCCCCTAGTGATTAAGCCCCTCAACGCTCAGAACGGATCCACAGGAAAAGGTCCGCTCAAGACTTTGCTATGAGCGTATAGGGGGAGGGGAGGTGTATGTATATTATGTATGTTGTATGTATACCATGTATGTACTCTATATATACACATTATTTCTCTAGTCAGTAGCGTGTGGCAATGCCCCTGTTTCATGTCACCACACGCTTAGATAAATGTGCCTGGCGACATCTGGAAGCTGCTAATGTACCACTTACCACATGTCGCCTGAGAGGTCAGAGTGAGGTTAGTTGACCCCTATAGGAGTGTAAGGACTACCCGCGCTTGTAAGCGCACCTTGTATATTTCCGTTAATAAGAACCTACAGAACTCTACAGGTGTTTATGTTCGCCCCTGTAGTTAGAACCAGGTACCCTGAACATCTCCAGTAAGGTAATGTAAAATATGTCTTAATGCCAGTTACTCGACACAATTCTCTAAACTTTTCAGCCGTAACTTCTCTTCCATTATCTGCAATGACTATTCTAGAACCACCAAAAACATTAATGAACTTTCCATATTCTCTTGTCACTTCCTGAGTGAATTTTGTTCTAGGTCCCTAATGTGTCTCTGCAATTACCCTAGCTCTACCCGTTTCTTGGTGATGACTGACATAGCCTGCTCAAACCTCTCTGCCAATGTGTCACCAACTGTGGTACTTTCCTGTTCTACTGGCTTATCCATTTGTCCTAAAAATACTACCACTCGACCAAAGAAAAATACGAACCACTTAACACAACTACTCTCCTGTATTACTACCACCTGAATTGATCAATGGTACAATACAACACTATGCAACACCTTAACATGGCACCAAAACTTGTAACTCACATCAACTTGAGACCGAAAGTCCTATGGCATTCCATAGGTGAACCACTTAACAAACATCGAAGGTGATCCACTTGAGACACTTCTCATGATACAGTATGGTCTCCCTTACTTCAATGCTAACAAGGTTAATCCACAACTTCTGTAATTGTTAATACATATTAACACTGGGTAAAACACACACAAAAATCAATGATACATACTACTACAGTACTGTCTAAACCTTTTCAAAAATTCTTCTGATATTTCTGCACACAATCAATGTTATTCACATGTAAGTATCACTCTTAAGTCAGATAATCCACAATTAAAATAATTTGTCTACTCAGAGTCTTAATCACAGCTTCACTTCCACGGGATTTGATCAACGATTAAAAAACAATTCTACAGCTACAGCCATTAATTTATACTGCCCGATTCTGGGATCACTAATTCTAAGGGGATAACTTTACTCTACTCTTAATTTTAAGGTAGCTGCCACCAGACCCCCTCTGGACAGTATGTAGCTCGTTAGGTAGTGGGCAGAGTGAGCTTGGCATTGGATTGGGTTTTTATTGACTAAATCGAGAGTGGGAAGAAGGGTGAAACATCAATCATGACTTAACTAATTTATTCCTTATAAAAACACATTGCATCCAATAACAGTACAAAAAGATCTGGCCTTCGTCAGAAGAACTACTATTATGTTCATTGTACACTTCACATCAATATACGTTCTTCATCAAATAATTACTATTATCATCTTCATTCCTCATAACAACCAATGACCTCCTTACCTCGGTCATTCCTTCTTACCATAACACCCAACACATCAGACTGCACCACATGTTAGAGTATAGCACCACATGTTATATTATAGCACCACATCTCAGGTACACTCGGAAACCAAAATCTCTAGCCCACCTGGTTCGGTGCTGGAGGTTAGAACAGTGTCATTTCTGGACGGGACCCACTCTAACTATCACGAGGCAACACACACACGAACGCACACAGTCATAGTACGGCTGTATAGATGACATTATGTATAAATCTTGTATATGACATTTTATACTCTGCATTATCTTCATTATATATGAGCACGAAGAAAAAATACCATAGGTTGTAGTTACGAAAGTATGAATGGAAATAAACACTTCCAAACCACACAGTGACTCCACACAACGTTTACAGCACTTGTGTGTGTGTGTGTGTGTGTGTGTGCCAGACCACGATGCTTCCCATAATTCGCATACCTATATGAAAAATCGTGTTTAATTTTACTACATATTTCAAAAACCTTAAATTACATGTGGATCAGTCACTCCTCATTTGACACACTTATACAGGGTAGTGTAATACTTTGACCATCCCACCTGGGCACATGGAGGCCCACGGTAACTCTCACGGGGC
Organism: Homarus americanus; assembly: GCF_018991925.1. NCBI lineage: Eukaryota > Metazoa > Arthropoda > Malacostraca > Decapoda > Nephropidae > Homarus > Homarus americanus. The sequence goes on from NW_024726367.1 coordinate 31,227, forward strand.
AACATACGCACGAACACACAAGTTATGATATGAACCCTTCCAGGCTTCACTATCATTATCATATTATGTTCATCGTGCTCTGTATCTTAGTAACTAGTCATAGTATCAATACATGACAGTGTTATTAGTATAATATTGTAACTTTTACCCTACAGTTATTGTTGTAAATCATGGACAGGAAGGATACATAAATTGTAATATCAAGTGTATGGTTCACTCAAAGACACCCCAAGTCAGACAACGCGTCACACAAAGTTACACTGTGTGTGTGTGTGTGTTCTGTAACATTAAGCTTCATCCTTAGTAGGTAAGATGTTTCATAAAGAGGTTTCTCCCATTCGTCATTGTGAGCATCGTCCCAGAGCACATTGTTTCCATCAAAACCATGGTTCATCCTTATTTCCCTTCTTCCGTGTAATTATATCCATATGGCTAAGTGCTTGCTTTTCATTTCTTTATTTACCAAAATAATGTGGATCAGTTACTCGTTATTTAACACATATATGCACTTAGAGCATCAAGATTGTTTTGTAGGCATGACTATTGGTTAATTGAAACCCCAAAAATATTTTTCACATTTATTATGCATAAACATTGTAAACATATCTATGTGATTATTGTAGTATATAACATATATTTAATGTCTGGACAGATTCCCAAGAGTTATGCATATTAATGCATAGATTTTGTAAGCATATTTATGTGAAGTGACGTAAAACCACATAGTAAAATACCTGGACAAATTCCCGAGAGTTAGGAAACGAAGTCTATGTGGCCCCAACGAGGTTACACCAGAGAGCTAACTCCCCCACCACCCCCTACAAGGCACCGTCGTGGGCGGAGATTTAATTCTTGACCACAGGTTAATACCGTGTCCAACCTCCATTTGCTGCTATAACTTCATGCAATTTGGTGGGCATGGAATCTACCAGATTGCTGCAGATGTTCGGCCTCCTCCTTATTCCCTCCCACACATTATGTGCGTGTCTCCTCACTGCCTCCCTCGTTTTCTCCTCAACATCCCATTCAACAACCATATGCGCCCATTGATTTTCTATTGGATTACAATCGGCTCCTTTAGGGGGACAGTCCAATAAAATAATCTACAGGTGCGCCTCAAACCAACGCTTGGCTGCCCAACTTGTATGTATTGGACTGCGGTCTTGCACCATACATATAGGCTGTGGGTCTGGGATGGCATACGAGTTGCTGGGAGGATGGTTAGCAGTCCTGGTGAACTGGCAGGTAGACAAAATAGAAAACGCACAGCCAAACTGCAAGAAAACCCATGGACAATGAGACATTAGTAAAATATACTAGGTCATTTTAGCGAGTGCACACACATTATATACAGACCTATTGGTCCTTGCGAGTCTGTTTGGTTATGCTATGCTAACTAGTTTGCTAGGGTGAGGGAAAGTATATATATATATATATATATATATATATATATACTTGAACTCTTCTAAACAAATGCAAGGATGAATTATACGACTTACCCTTTGAGCAACCGTGTCCACACTGATACGGCAGGCCTCCCTACACACGTCAGGTCGGTCATTCCTATGTGCTTCGGTTCTTCATTTCGTATCTCCAGTGTGTGGTGCTTTCCCTCACGTCCAATGGTTAAACGAGATTTTTTACGGTTTGCAATAAAATGCAATATTACAGTATATTTATATAGATTTTCCTCCATGTATTGATACTATAACTAGTTACCAAGGCACAGAACACGATGAACATAACATGATAATGATAGTGAAGCCTGGAAGGGTTCATATCATAACTTGTGTGTTCGTGCGTATGTTGCCCCGTGAGAGTTACCGTGGGCCTCCATGTGCCCAGGTGGGATGGTCAAAGTATTACACTATAAGTGTGTGAAATGGGGAGTGACTGATCCACGTGTAGTTAAATTAAACACTCTTTTTCATATAGTTACGCGAATGATGGGAAATAAAAGATATAGATGGGGTGTGGTGGAAGCGCTGTAAACGTTGTGTGGACTCACTGGGTGGTTTGGAAGTGTTTATTTCCATTCAGACTTTCGTAACTACAACCTATGGTAATTTTTCTTCGTGTTCATAAAAATGAAGATAATGCAGAGTATAAAATGCCATATACAATATTTATGCATATTATCATCTATACAGCCGTACTATGACTGTGTGTATTCGTGCCTGTGTTGTCTCGTGATAGTTAGAGTGGGCCCCCGTCCAGAAAGGACACTGTACTAACCTCCAGCACCGACCCAGGTGGGCTAGAGAATATGGTTTCCGAGTGTACACTCCACATCTACAAGTATGGAACTCCTCGGTATTCTTCAGGTACACATACTAGGTACCTCGTTCACACTCTACTCTTGCTAAGTAGATGGGATACTTCCCAGGTAATCATACCATTACTGGTTCCACGCCTGGTATTCTTAGGTCGCTCCATGTGGTGACTGCGTAACTTCTCAAACACACAATTATGCTCTATCCTGGGTGGTGATATGTAGGGTATCCACAGATTCACAGTGGAGGTGCATAAGGGCCATAAGTAGTCACACCACACCTGGTGAGTCCCTCACAGTGATGGGTGGTGGTGGCTTGGCCGACGCTCTGGACATGTGTATACCTGTTTTGGTGAGAAGTCGGGCATAACTAAATATAATGCCTGATGGGATTTTATCACCACTCATTAATGCAACTACTACTTCACTTTATAACATTAGGCCCTGTTTTAAGCTGTAAAAAAACTGCTTGATAAGTCTTTTTAGAGCTGAATGGAGCATGATAGAGCTCACTGACCTGTTTTGGTGAGAAGTCGGGCATCAAGGACGATGCCTCGCGTGTCTCACTGAACTAAGCCTGCAGTTTCCAATCTTTAATTTTCACTTTAATATTATTCTGGTTATCACTCTACACTTTCCTATCTATTGTGACCTTACGCCTTATAATTGTATATCTTATTCCTAAATTACACACTGAAGTAAAAGTCAGGTTTGCTAGTTCCTGGGGAAAATCATTGGGTTATAATGTCAACGCGGCACTTAGCCCGAGGCGGCCTAGGCGCCAACCCGAACAAAGCCTTGCGTCGTATTTTCATGGCGTGGGTATACAAGATATTCCTTTTGAAGCATAGTTTCCGGATCACTTCCAACACTTCACATAGGTCTGATACATTTATCCTTTTTCCAGATTATTGTTCTCATGTATTTTCATCTGATATCTGCGGTAGCTATGTTCAGTAATCATACACAGACGTAAATAGTATGACTATCAAACACAATCTACACTTATCCTGTATAGTACACTAGTCCGTATTAATTGAACCTTCCTAATCATACTATAGATACCTTGAGTTCTCCTTAATGCTATAAGTACATACACTTATTATTATATGACCGTACCTTGGTACAATTTGCATAAAACAACATACATTAGGTGTGTTATCCCTTACCAAAGTTTCTCGTTTTCTACCGTTTTTTGTGACACTACAAGCTCGGTGGATTTGAATATTATGTATCGTAATGTGAATAAAGCGATATTAAGGATGACAATGATGTGTGCAGTACACAAGTCCTAGGTTGCTGATCTGACTTTCTAACTCATTTACACATAATTGCAGGGTCTCAATTATTTCTCTTACCATTGACAACACAACATACATATATTGTTTCTCACTTTTAATCTTTTTTTTCACTATTATTATTATTATTATTATTATTATTATTATTATTATTATTATTATTATTATTATTATTATTATTATTATTATTATTATTATTATTATTATTATTATTATTATTATTACATTATTATTATTATTATTATTATTATTATTATTATTATTATTATTATTATTATTATTATTATTATTATTATTATTATTATTATTATTATTATTATTATTATTATTATTATTACATTTTCGCTCCCCCCCCCCAGACACCCGATGTGGGTCAGTGACCTGGTTCCCGGTGGGCTAATCCCAGTAAAAAAAAAAGTTTATTATAACAACAATATTCGTTTAACTTAATTCTTACTGGCGGAGCAAGAGTTTAGCTCAAATTGTCCAATTAGATTTGAGGTGAGATATTCATTTATTGCTTGAGTATTATGTAAATGGTAGAGAGTTGTCACATATTTGGAGTGACGACTGTGATGAAGATGGTGTTTTGTTGCCTGGGTATGAAATGAAGAAGTTACATCATCATAATCATCATCATCAATGTTTTATGGCCATTTCTCATGCACTTGCTGTCTCTCTTGTCTCGTTCCTAACTCTAATATCGTTTCTTACAATCTCTCTATATGCCCTTCTTGGCCTACCCCTGGCTCTCTCCCCTACACATTTAGGTTCATGCTGTCATGGTCACGTTGACTGCTGATCTATTTAACTAATGATTCTTATTAAACTCCACACCCGCAAAACATGAGTGAGTTAGCGACCCCTGAGAAGGCGTGTTTTTTCCCCATACACCCTACACTTGTTGTCCTTCCCAGAGTTCCGCCTTTGTGAAGACAGTTATTAATGCGTGGTTTATTCCACTTTCTCCTGGGAAGCTCAATCTTGAATTAGTGTGTGTATATCAACTCAAGTAATTCACCAGACCTTTGTCACCTGAGGGTCATCTTTGAATGAGTAACAGTTAGTTTGTTTGTGATTACTGTCATTGCGTGAGTAGCGATCACTGGCAACTCAGGGGTATATATACCCATGATGTGGCAGGGAGACCGTTCCCTGATGCTGCGACACTGTTTCTCCAGATCCCATTGTGATTCTTGCATCGTTCAACAATGGCCCCGGATGAAGTAGATACCCAGCAGGGACCATATATAAAACGATGGCACCGATGCAGCCTGATTAATGTGCTTCACTGCTTCGTTGGGCCAGACCCCAGACTCGCCATGTGTCTGGCTACCACTCAATAACAACGGTCGTGAGCCCCAGTGCTCTACCCTGGGTTACTCCTTGGAAGTATATGTCAACAGAGAGTGTTGTAAGATGTATGTTAGGGATAATTAGTTGGAAATAATTATCCCATGTTGGGTAGTGGACCCCAGGTACCTGCTGATTTAATTATTAACGAGTATGTTGAGTAAAGTAATCTACAATGAGTGCCATGTACTATGTATTGTGAGTAGGGCCAAGGAACTGGTCCTCCTATGCCATGTAATGTAACACCAGTAATGTTGTGTTCAGTAAGAATGTAAGATTTGGGTAATTACTGTTGAGTAAAGAAATAAGAAAATAAGTAAAGAAGAAGGTACTGAGTCTGCAATAAGCCCAGGAGTTGAGCCTGGTAGTTATATGATTAATACTATATCTTTTCCCCTTTGATTTCATATTAATCAATTTGTTCTTAGAGTACTTTAGGTGTATTCATTTCTCCCACAGTATTTTACCTTTAGTTCCGTCCTGACTTGATACCAATATTACCATACCCATGTGCCTAGACCCTCGACCATGCTACCAAAAGAATGACCATGCTACCAAAAGAATGTCCATGCTGCCAGGAGTAAGAGTAAGAACTAAGAGAAATAAGTAAGATGATGGTGGTGTAGATACTGTGGGAACACGCGCCCTCACAATGCACCTTTCAACCCACCTCTCCACGTGCCCAAACCATCTCAGCCTGCCTCTATGCCAGAATTTTACCAATGCTTTCAATACCCAGCTGCCCTCTTAGCTCTGAACAGAGCCACCTGTCTTTCGGTGTCACTTTACACACCCACCTCACCATTCTCATTTCAGTTCACCTTAGACTACTTACAGGGGGCCCCAACAATTTTGCGAGGGTAAGGTTCTCAAAATGCGCGCGAATCGCCAAAACCGTGAAAAACATTTTTACTTGTGTACAAAAAATGTATATTCCCTTTGTGTTGTTTGCCCATAGTACGATTGTTTATTTTACCTGTAGTACACACACACACACACAGATACACACATACACACACACACACACAGAAAACACATACAAATAGTAATTGGAGAATCCTCTCACAAATAATCAGAAACATATTTATTAAAAATGTAACAGTGTAACCTAAAATACATACTCTATTAATAAAGTAATAGAGCACGATATTGAGAGTACACTGTTACATAATTAATATTTTTGTTTTTTATTTTTTGTGAGAGTATTTTCCCATTATTATTTATTTGTATGTGTTTTGTGTGTGTGTGTGTGTGTGTGTGTGTGTGTGTGTGTGTGTGTGTGTGAAGATACACACACACACACACACACACACATATTTACAATGCAAGTAAAGGAAATTACTGTCTCTAGAACGAATGGCTCCCTGTCCCAGCTACGAAAATGCCAGTAATTTTAAAACTACCCACAGGCATACTTGGGTACATCCAGGGTGTCATCCGCTAATAACCGAGAACCGCAAAGTAAAAATCCGTGAACCTGGGGGGCCTACTGTATATCATTCTCTTTAACTGCCCCTGTTTCGCTGCCATACAATGTCACACTTCTCATTCCAGCCACATACATTCTTCCTTTCACTTGGAGGTAAGGTCCTCTTGCCATCAATAATGGTAGTAGTTCCCTAATCTTCCTTCAGCCACTTCTGACTCTTACAACTGAGCAAGTTTCAGTACCCCCACCAGCACTGACCCTGTTGTAGGGGGTCTAGGAGGAAAAAACAAAAAAGGAAATCTCTACGGCTGCAAACCATTGTAGGGAATCTAGACTGGTATCCCACTACTTAAGCAATTACTGTACTTTATCTGTCTTAACTCTGAGCTGTGGTAGCATGGCTCGAGGGTACGATGTAAGGGCGCGTGTTTTCCAAAACCTACACCACCCTTATCTTACTTACTTCTCTTATCGTAGTTCTTATTCTTACTCAGTTCCGCCACATATTCTTTTTACTTACTTCATTGGTTATTGCATAACCCTAGTTCTTTTTGGTAGCATGGACATTCTTTTGGTAACATGGACGAGGGTCTAGGCACATGGGTATGGTAATTCTGGTATCAAGTCACTTGGACGGAAATAAAGGTAAAATACTGCGGGAGAAATGAATACACCTAAAATACTCTAATAACAAGTTTATTAATATGAAATCAAAGGGAAAAAGAGATATTATTAACATATAACTACCAGGCTGAACTCCTGGGCTTATTGCAGACTCAGTACTTTCTTCTTTATTTATTTTCTTATTTACTTATTGTCTTATTTTTTACTCAACAGCAAATACTCAGATCTTACACCCTTACTGCATACAACCTTACTTGTGTTACATTACATTACCTAGCAGGACCAGTTCCTTGGCCCTACTCACACTACATAGTACATGGCACTCCTTGTAGATTACTTTACTTCTCACACCTACTGGAGGTAAGTGACATTACAGTACAGTTACAAGACTTTACTCATAGTCCCAAGTGGACCACTTTACTTCTCACACATTATAAGGAACTTTACTCAACATACACATTAATACTGAAACCAGCAGATACATGTGTCCACTACCCAACATGGGATAATTATTTCCAACTAATTATCCCTAACATACATATTACAACACTATCTGTGGACATATACTTCCAAGGAGTGTCCCAAGGTGGAACACTGGGGCACACGACCTTTGGTGAGATCGGTGGTAGCCAGACACATGGCGAGTCTGGGGTTTGGCACCAAGTGGCAGTGGAGCAGATTAATCAGGCTGCATCAGTGCCATCGTTGTTGAACGATCCAAGAGTCACAATTGGATCTGGAGGCAAATGGGAGAGACGTCAGGGGACATGAACAACACAATCACAACAAATCTCTTGTCTGGGAACGACAGACATATTTACGTTACATTATTTCTTACAATGGGTAAATGACAACTCAACTGTTGAAGCATGAACACTGATGAACACTGTTATTAACTACAATTGACTGAATCACACTGAATGGCGAGGGGACACACAAACATACCTGGAGGCAAATGGGAGAGACGTCAGGGGACGCTCGCCCTGCCTGATGCCTTGGTATATATACCCCTGAGTTGCCAGCGATCGCTTCTCATGCA
>NW_024726368.1:0-6632 GCF_018991925.1 Homarus americanus
AGTGGGTAATTTGCGTGCCTGCTGCCTTCCTTAGATGTGGTAGCCGTTTCTCAGGCTCCCTCTCCGGAATCGAACCCTGATTCCCCGTTACCCGTTATAGCCATTGTAGGCGCATAACCTACAATCGAAAGCTGATAAGGCAGACACTTGAAAGAAGCGGCGCCGGTGCGGAGACCGTGCGCTCAGCCCGAAGTTATTCAGATTCACCACGGGTGGGTTACGGACCGGGGCCCGACCAGTTTTGAACTAATAAAAGCGCTCTTCCCTTGCGGTCAGAGACCAATTGCATGTATTAGCTCTAGAATTGCCACAGTTATCCAAGTAAGTGGGTTTACAGATCCAATGAAACATAGCTGATTTAATGAGCCATTCGCGGTTTCGCCTTAAATCGGCTTGTACTTACACATGCATGGCTTAATCTTTGAGACAAGCATATGACTACTGGCAGGATCAACCAGGTAGCTGCTGCTGTTGGCGGCGCCTATCACGGCGGCCAAAATAGTGAGATTGAGAGAGAGGCAGAAGACATTGGGCGAGGGACCGCACGTTGGCCTTAGAGAAATAGCAAACCAGATGATCAAATCTAACTGCACCTTCTCTTGCTATCCTCGGCGCCGGCAGCGCCACCGTGTGTGCCAATCTCCTCCCTTATCCGCTCCTCTTTGCCCCAGCTCCAGCGAGGCAGCCGACATTGGGCGAGGGACCGCACGTTGGCGAATCTCCTCCCTTATCCGCTCCTCTTCTCTTTGCCCCAGCGAGGCAGAAGACATTGGGCGAGGGACCGCACGTTGGCCTTAGAGAAATAGCAAACCAGATGATCAGATCAAACTGCACCTTCTCTCGCTATCCTCGGCGCCGGCAGCGCCACCGTGTGTGCCCATCTCCTCCCTTATCCTCTCCTCTTCTCTTTGCCCCAGCGAGGCAGCCGACATTGGGCGAGGGACCGCACGTTGGCCTTAGAGAAATAGCAAACCAGATGATCAGATCAAACTGCACCTTCTCTTGCTATCCTCGGCGCCGGCAGCGCCACCGTGTGTGCCAATCTCCTCCCTTATCCGCTCCTCTCCTCTTTACCCAGCTCCAGCGAGGCAGCCGACATTGGGCGAGGGACCGCACGTTGGCCAATCTCCTCCCTTATCCGCTCCTCTTCTCTTCTCTTTGCCCCAGCGAGGCATAAGACATTGGCCCATCTCCTCCTCTCTCTCTTTCTCTTACTGTTTGTGGGGACGTGGGCTCATGAGCGCCATCGTCGCCCAATATTGGTTAGGTTGTGTATTTCACGGGTAGGAACCGCCATCATCGTTGTTAGGTGATGGGGTAACCCAACGTGTGCTTTGACGAGTTTTGGCTGCTAAACTCTCTTTTTAGTATACTCGGCTCCCAGACTGCGCCCTGGTCGTGTTGAACCATGAGCGTTGTCTATGCACATTTAGGGTAGCCGTTTGCGCGTGGAATAGTGCAATGAATCTCGGTCAAGAGACGGTTGGGCGCTGCATTGAAGGCCGGCACAGCCGCGAAGGGTGATCAGCAGCATAAGTCGCTAAGTTAGGCAGACGTAAGCCGAAGAGCCCGTTCCGGACTGAAAAGAGCGCGTATATCTGTGACCAGAAACTGGTAGGAGTGGCGACGTGTCGCCGAGAGAGAGAGGCGGAGTAAATAATGTGTCCAAACGGAAGGGCCTGGCAAGTGTGTAATTGATAGGCGAGCCTACGCCATAGCCCGCTCCTGCCATTCCTCTGATCAGCCAAGACTAAAATCTCTCTCTCTCCTTCTGCTCATCATTTGCAGGGCAGGGGAAGCGGCAACAATTTGGTTTGTTGTTTTGAATGCGCTTTGCTTAGGCGTGACGCTCGCTGAGGCGGAAGATATTTCACACCGAATATGTGTGTGAAGGCACCCTCTCCCCTTAATATAGTGAAATAGTGCAATCCAGCATACAAGGTCGGACGATAGGACATTCACCGTACCGCACCTCGAGAGTGGATGTTGGGTAAGGTTAAAACCGGACTGTTCGCAGACAGCCGAATAACCCAGTTCCGGACTAATTGGTGGATGCAACATCATGATGATGCTGCTGCTGTCGCGGAAACCGCAGTGGCGACGTGAGAGAGTAATAATGTTCAATAGGGAGAGCGACCTGGCTAGTGTAATTGATAGATTGCGAGCCTACTCGCCATTAGCCCGCTCCACTGCCATTCCTCTGACCCAATGAGACTATTCTCTCTCTCGCTCTCCTTCTGCTCCAGCCATTGCAGGGCAGGGAGAGGAAATCGACGGCAATTTTGGTTGTTGTTTTTGAATGCCGCGTTTTGCTTCGCAGAGGCGCCGAAGCGCTCCGCTGGGGGCGGAAGATATTTCACATCGAATATGTGTGTGAAGGCACCCTCTCCCCTTAATATAGTGAAATAGTGCAATCCAGCATACAAGAGCGGACGATAGGACAGTCACCGTACCGCACCTCGAGAGTGGAAGTTGTTTGATCGTTTGTTAGGCAAGGTTAAAACCTGACTGTTCGCGAACAGCCGAATAACCCGGTTCCGGACTTACAATAGACGCTTAACATCATGATGCTGCTGCTATGCAGAAGTACGTGGTGGCGACATTGCCGCCAAAGGTAATAATGTTCAATTAGGAGACAGACCTGGTAGTAAAATTCATAAATCGCGCTCCACTGCCATTCCTCTGACCCATGAATTTATTTTCTCTCTCTCTCTCTCTCTCTTCTTCTGCTGCTGCTGCTGCTGCTCCAGCATTGCAGGAGCGAGGAAGGAAAACTTGACAACAACGGTTGTTGTTTTTTGAATGCCAGCGCTTTAGCCGCTAGAAGCGCCAGAAGCGCTCCGCTGGGGCGGAAAGATATTCCACTGAATGGGTGTTAATGGCTTTCCCTCCCCTTAATATAGTGAATTAGGGCAATCCAGCATACAGGGGCGGACGATAGGACAGTCACCGTACCGCACCTCGAGAGTGGAGGTTGTTTGATCGTTTGTTAAGCAAGTTTAAAACCTGACTGTTCGAGAACAGCCGAATAACCGGTTCCGGCCTTATTGGTAGACCCAACATCATGATGCTGCTGCTGTCACGGAAACCGAGGTGGCGACGTGTGCGCCGAGAGAGAGTAATAATGTTCAATAGGTAGACAGACCTGGCTAGTGAAATTCATAGATCGCCCTCCACAGCCATTCCTCTGACCCCATGAGACTATTTTCTCTAAAAAACCTTCTGCTGCTCCAGCCAATACAGGGCAGGGAAGGGAAAGCCACGGCAGCTTTGGTTGTTGTTTTTGAATGCCGCGCTTTGCTTCGCAGAGGCGCCGAAGCGCTCCGCTGGGGGGCAGAAGATATTCCACACAGAATAGGTGTGTGAAGGCACCCTCTCCCCTTAATATAGTGAATTAGTGCAATCCAGCATACAGGGGCGGGCGATAGGACAGTCACCGTACCGCACCTCCCGAGTGGAAGTTGTTTGATCGTTTGTTAGGCCAAGGTTAAAACCGACTGTTAAGACAGCCGGAATAACGGTTCCGGACTTACAATAGACGCAACATCATGATGCTGCTGCTGTCGCGGAAACGTGGTGGCGACGTGTGCGCCGAGAGAGTAATAATGTTCAATTGGGAACAGACCTGGCTAAGTAGAATTCATAGATCGCGCTCCACTGCCATTCCTCTGACCCCATGAGACTATTTTCTCTCTCTCTTCTGCTGCTGCTGCTCCAGCCATTGCAGGGCAGGGAAGGGAAAGCGACGGCAATTTTGGTTGTTGTTTTTGAATGCCGCGCTTTGCTTCGCAGAGGCGCCGAAGCGCTCCGCTGGGGGGCGGAAGATATTTCACACCGAATATGTGTGCGAAGGCACCCTCTCCCCTTAATATAGTGAAATAGTGCAATCGAACATATAAGGGCGGACATTTTCATCACCGTCTCCCACTCGGTGTGTGTGCAGATTCTCGGATCATTTTGTAAAGTATGCTCGACCCCCGATTGACTTTGACGGTCTCCCATTCGGGTGTGCAAGTTTCTGTAGTAATATAATAAATCGACCCCGATTGGCTGACTATCTCCCGATTCAGGTGGCTGAAGTTTTACATAGTATATGCTATCAAATCGACCCCCGATTGACGCAGCGGTCTCCCCATTCGGGTATACCAAGTTTCTGTAGTATGCCTATTCGTCGACCCCGATTGACTTTGGCGGTCTCCATTGGTGTGCAAGTTTCCTGTAGTATGCTATTAAATCGACCCCCGATTGACTTTCCTCTCCCGTTGGTGTGCAAGTTTCTGTGATATTCTTTATTAAATCAAGCCTTACGATTCGGCTTTCACTGTCTCCCATTCTGGTGTGCAAGTTTCTGTAGTATGCTATTAAATCGACCCCCGATTGACTTTGACTGTCTCCCATTCAGGTGTGCAAGTTTCTGTAGTATGCTATTAAATCAACCCCCGATTGACTTTGACTGTCTCCCATTCGGGTGTACAAGTTTCTCTAGTATGCTATTAAATCGACCCCCGATTGACTTTGACTGTCTCCCATTCGGGTGTGCAAGTTCTCTGTAGTATGCTATCAAATCGACCCCCGATTGACTTTGACGGTCTCCCATTCGGGTGTGCAAGTTCTCTGTAGTATGCTATCAAATCGACCCCCGATTCACTTTGACGGTCTCCCATGCGGGTGTGGAACTTCTCTGGTATGTTGTATAATATGACCGAGGTGCCCCTACCCCTTACTATAGTGAAATAGTGCCATCCATTGTACAAGGGCGGACGCTTTCATCACCGTCTCCCACTCGGTGTGTGCACATTCTCGGATCATTTTGTATAGTATGCTATTAAATCGACCCTCGATTGACTCTGACGGTCTCCCATTCGGGTGTGCAAGTTTCTGTAGTATGCTATTAAATCGACCCCCGATTGACTTTGACTGGCTCCCATTCGGGTGTGCAAGTTTCTGTAGTATGCTATCAAATCATTTAAATTGCGGCACGGCGGTCTCCCATTGGTGTGCAAGTTTCTGTAGTAAAATGCTATCAAAAAATCTGACCCCGATTGACTTTGACGGTCTCCCATTCGGGTGTGCAAGTTTCTGTAAACATGCTATTAAATCGACCCCGATTGACTTTTGGTCTCCCTTCGAGATTATTACAGGATTTCTGTAGTATGCTATTAAATCGACCCGATTATTTATTGTCTCCCATTCGGGTGTGCAAGTTTCTGTAGTATGCTATCAAATCGACCCACGGTGAAGCTTTGACGGTCTCTCCCATTCGGGTGTGCAAGTTTCTGTAGTATGCTATTAAATCGACCCCGATTGACTTTGACAGTCTCCCATTGGTGTGCAAGTTTCTGTAGTATGTATTAAATCGACCCCGATTGACATTTGCATCTCCCATTCAGTTAATGCAAGTTTCTGTAGTATGCTATCAAATCGACCCCGATTGACTTTGTGGTCTCCCATTGGTGTGCAAGTTTCTGTAGTATGCTATTAAATCGACCCCGATTGACTTTGACGGTCTCCCATTCGGGTGTGCAGAACACGCGTATACTGTAATCGACCCCCGGTGAACTTTTGACTGTCTCCCATTCGGGTGTGCAAGTTTCTGTAGTATGCTATCAAATCGACCCCCGATTGACTTTGACGGTCTCCCATTCGGGTGTGCAAGTTTCTGTAGTATGCTATCAAATCGACCCCCGATTGACTTTGACCGTCTCCCATTCGGGTGTGCAAGTTTCTGTAGTATGCTATTAAATCGACCCCCGATTGACTTTGACTGTCTCCCATTCGGGTGTGCAAGTTTCTGTAGTATGCTATTAAATCGACCCCCGATTGACTTTCACTGTCTCCCATTCGGGTGTGCAAGTTTCTGTAGTATGCTATCAAATCGACCCCCGATTGACTTTGACGGTCTCCCATTCGGGTGTGCAAGTTTCTGTAGTATGCTATTAAATCGACCCCCGATTGACTTTGACGGTCTCCCATTCGGGTGTGCAAGTTTCTGTGGTATGCTATCAAATCAGTCTAGTTGGCGGCAGGAGTCTCCCATTCGGGTGTGCAAGTTTCTGTAGTATGCTATCAAATCGACCCCCGATTGACTTTGACGGTCTCCCATTCGGGTGTGCAAGTTTCTGTAGTATGCTATTAAATCGACCCCCGATTGACTTTGACGGTCTCCCATTCGGGTGTGCAAGTTTCTGTGGTATGCTATCAAATCGATCCCCGATTGACTTTGACGGTCTCCCATTCGGGTGTGCAAGTTTCTGTAGTATGCTATTAAATCGACTCCCGATTGACTTTGACGGTCTCCCATTCGGGTGTGCAAGTTTCTGTAGTATGCTATTAAATCGACCCCCGATTGACTTTGACTGTCTCCCATTCGGGTGTGCAACTTTCTGTAGTATGCTATTAAATCGACTCCCGATTGACTTTGACGGTCTCCCATTCGGGTGTGCAAGTTTCTGTAGTATGCTATCAAATCGACCCCCCGATTGACTTTGAATGTCTCCCATTCGGGTGTGCAAGTTTCTGTAGTATGCTATTAAATCGACCCCCGATTGACTTTGACGGTCTCCCATTCGGGTGTGCAAGTTTCTGTGGTATGCTATCAAATCGATCCCCGATTGACTTTGACGGTCTCCCAT